>NC_134483.1:388743889-388838889 GCF_040206685.1 Ascaphus truei | reverse complement strand
GGAGACACGAGTACTGCACAGGGAAGAGCCCAGAGTACTACTAGCCAGTAGCCAGACTATGAACCGCAGAGCACGTGTATGGACTGTCATCGTGTGCAGTATACAAAGAAAGAGTTTTGCCTAGCCTGGGGTATGCCGAGTTTACCACTTGCCAGAGGCTACATGTATTGCAGTGTTCACAAGAGAGCGAGTTCCCTGCCAAACAGTGGGGGTTGCGCTACAGTGAAAATTGTGGGTTCACCTAAGATGGCGGCTGCTATATGCGATAGTGCACCGCGCGGTGCGAAGAAGCTAAAATGGCGGTTCCCGCCGAGTCTGGATGGCGCACGTGCTGAGTGCAAAAAGACTGTGAGCAGAGTATTTGCAGAGATTTGGCCGGGTCTGGCCCGAAAGCTAGAGCCCCGCCTATGTGCAGGAAGTGGCGCGAAAGCAGGAGCCGCGGCCCCCTGCCCTGTGACTGGCTCAGCGAAGAGGCCACATCATGAGGTAACACCCAGTGACCCTCCTCTAATCTCCACCAGAGGGAGGGGTCACAGTGAAAGCCAGAGTCACGCCTTTCTACCGAGTGCCCCTCCTCTAATCTCCTCCAGAGGGAGGGGGCACAATGAGAGACAATCCCAGAGCTTTACCCAAACAGAAGGAGGAGCTGGATGCAAGCTGCCGCAACCTCAGACTGATGAAACATGGCGGGCCAGAGGAGTGAGTTACCCCTTTCTTTTGTGCCCGTGTATACATAAAGTAAGAGCAGGCGATATGTACTTTGCCTATTACTCGCTGCCAGAAGGTTTCCTGGATGTACTCACTGATGGGATCACCAGCTTGCGGTGTTTGGGCCCTGACTGTGCATGCCTGGGAGAAGACCTTGTTTGGGGGGCTATTTTCTTTGTGAATGGGGCAAGCCATCTTGTGTCTAGCCCGCTAATGCCTACCATTGGGGTGTACCAAGCCCCGACGACTGAGACAAGGCCCGAGCCGGTTCCAGAGACCGCAACCCACATGCTACCGAGTGAGGTAATCGAACCTGACGAGGCCAGAGCCGGTCCTCTAGTGTCAGCAAAGCCTGATGACCCAGCGGTTATGCTATGCGATGTGGGCCATGTCGATGCTACCCATGTGGAGGGCCCGTGCGCCCCAACAAACGTTCCAGGGGGTCCATGCACTCCGGTTTCAGAAGCGGAACTCACGATGGTGGAACCCAAGGAAGAGACAGTGACTGCCCAGGGAGGATGGGGATCGCTATCGCTGGTGTTGCAGAAGTGGGACCGCTTTGTGCCAATTGCCGCCAGTGACTGCGAGGGGCCCCAATGTCATTCCCCTGCGGAAATGTCCCTACCTGCCTCGTCAGATGACGTGCGTGATAGCAGTTCAGCGGGGGGGGGTGTACCGGCGGACCCCTACAGCGGTGCTGCAAGAAGAGAGCCACTTACCTGTGATGTGGAGCGGGTGAGCCCAGATGTCTCCCGACAGCAGGCGCTGGTGCGGCCGTGGTGACTCCCAGTGTGTCGGAGGAGTCCGGAGACGAGGCTCATCCCAGCGCCTACTTCCGCATGAAGGACAGCGTCGAGCTCCCGGTACCCCGTTCTGCGGATGACGTACTTCCTGTGCGGGACCTGACACAAGATGACGCGACCTCGCGAGAGGATGACGTCACTTACAAGGCGACCTCCAGAGCGGACTGGAACTGTGCTGCGACCGCTCCGGTGAGTAGCGCCCTCTCCAGGCGAGAAATGGACCACTACATTTACAGGGTGGTAGACCGAGGGAAACGCTGGCCTGTCGTGGCTGCGTCCAAGCAGCCAACGTCCCCTGCGGTAGGCCGTGGCCTAGCTGAAGCCAAGGACTTTGCCCCGGACACTGTTGCTTCCTATGCCCCAGTCTCTGGCCCCATTGCCCCTGCCATTGCCCCTGTCCCTGTCCCATCTGGTTCGGATTCCAGATACAGTCACCACGGGTCACTGGGTGAACAGGGGGTCCCCAAGCCATTCACTGATTACAAGGACTGGGTGGGTTTGGTTCAGGACTCTGGGGATTTGGGTAATGGAGTTGTTCATATTGTGCCTGTTGCTTGGGTAAAACCCTATGTACCTCCAGTGTCTGACAGAGTTGTCAGAAATCACCAAAAGTCATTATTTTATTTTCACCACTCAGTAGAGGGGGGAATTGAGTTTGAGTTTGAAATGGGTTCCACTGATGAGGACAGGGGATATAGTTCTGATGATGAGGAAGATTGGGATACTAATAGCTCTCTTGAGGACTGGGATCCTGAAGTATCAGATGAAAATTGTTATAATGAAGAAAGGGAGCCTTACATCTGCAGGAGATGCCTTAAGAAAGTGTATGGGCATGATCCTCTCCGACCATTAGCACCCATGTCTAAATTATGGGATGATTGTAGGTGTCTAGTATGCCACCCAGAGTGTTATGGTACTTCTGCTCCAAACCCAGTGGACCATGCTGTGCGCAGGCCACCCTAAGAGGGTATAGCTAGTACAAGTGAATACATATCCTGAGTGTAGGGTAGTAAAGGAACCTGACCCCAGGCATTACTGTTAGTAGCGGATTCTCCACGTTGGGAGTAATCTTAGTTATTTTGTGTCACCATCTAAGGAGGGTGTATAACCTGCAAATGTAATAACACTGTTTTATGGTGAATAATATGTCATGTTATTTTGCTTTGTATAGGTTGTTCACCTGCAGGATAGACCCACAAATTTAGGTCCAAGTGGGGACCATTAGATTCCACCAGAGGGAGAGTATAGCCCTGGTAGGTTTGGGGCTATTATTCTGTCCTCCTTCTGTGCAATAATCCCTGGTAAGGGCAGGTTTTGCCAGGAGTTAAGATGGGTTCTCCCCACTCACTGCAGATCAGCGAGGCAGAGAAAGCAGTGCAGTCAGGCCCGTGTCCAATAAGGGACAGGGCGGGCTCTTGTTGTATCTGTCTTAATGATCTGCATTTCCTGTATTGAGTCAGTTGCTCCTACCCTGAGAGGAGCTGAGTCTTACCTAACCGAGCTGTCAGGGACCTAGCAGGCTTGAGGCCCTCCCCCTGGGAGAGGCTGGTAGACTTTTCCCACTACTCTGATAGGGGGTAGTGGAAGAGCTAGGCCTGCTTCCAGGGCCCTGACTTGGAGTGAAAGGCCAGGGTCATCCTGAGGGAGAACTCCTGAGAAGTACTGCTGTGACTGTGTATGCTGTACAGTGTGCTGCAGAGGAAATAAAGTGTTCCTGATTATAAAGAAGCGGTTGTGAGACTGGAATCTCTAATCCCTGAGGGGGACGTTCTATTCCAGGGATTCCACCCCATATCCTGGGCCTTGCAATAGATAGAGGCACTGTCACCGTGAATACGTACTGGGTATGTCCCCAGAAGCCAGTCCTGACCTTCCCCATAATACCATCAAGCGGGAGACTCAGGAGTCCTGTAAGACAGCAGGTGCGCCACACTATTATGCCTTGTAACCAGAGTAGCATTTCCCCTAGGAGACCCTATTTGCGATTGGGTGGGGGAATACCCGTTACACTTATACACCCTCCCCTCGGCCATCCCCCACTACTCTTATACCCCTGCCCCCCGGAGTGCTGCTTACCTGCGCCGCCCTGTTGATACTCAGGTCCTTCATCACCTCAGGCGGCTACTGCTGCTGCTGGACATGGACGTGCGCTGGGGGGGGGGGAATCGGAGCTGGAGGGGAAATCGGAGCGGGGGGGAAATCGGAGCAGGGAGGGGAAATCGGAGCAGGGAGGGGAAATCGAAGCGAGGGGGGGGGAAATCGAAGTGGGGGGGAAATCGAAGCAGGGGGGGGAAATCGAAGCGGGGGGGATCGAAGTGGGGGGGAATCGGAGGAGTGTGGGGGGGGAAATCGAAGCAGGGGGGGGAAATCGGAGCGGGGGGGGGAAATCGGAGCGGGGGGGAAATCGGAGCAGGGGGGGGAAATCAGAGCAGGGGGGGGGGAAATCAGAGCAGGGGGGTGGAAATCGGAGCAGGGGTGGGGGAAATCGGAGCAGGGGGGGGAATCGGAGCAAGGGGGGGGGAAATCGGAGCAGGGGGGGGGAAATCGGAGCGGGGGGGGGTAATCGGAGCGGGGGGGGAAATCGGAGCGGGGGGGGGGAAATCAGAGCGGGGGGGAAATCAGAGCGGGGGAAATCGCAGCGGGGGGGAAATCGGAGCGGGGGGGGAAATCGGAGCGGGGGGGGAAATCGGAGCGGGGGGGAGGAATCGGAGCAGGGGGGGAAAATCGGAGCAGGGGGGGTAAATCGGAGCAGGGGGGGGAAATCGGAGCGGGGGGGGGGAAATCGGAGCAGGGGGGGGAAAAATCGGAGGGGGGGGGGAAATCTGAGCAAGGGGAAAGCAAGGGAGGCATGGAGCAGACTTACCACTTGCTTAGGGTGACCAGATTTTCCAAATGAAAGACCGGGACACATTAAAAAAAAATTATAAAACCAATTACATCACGTGACGTACCCCGTTGCCATGACAACGAGACACTAGCGTCAGGCGGGGACATGTTGCCATGACAATGTGGCATCACGTGATGCCTCGGCGCCATAATTTTGTCCCGTTGTCATGTCAACTTGATTCTGCGTGACGTCATGGAGCGTCTCGTTGTTATGGCAATGTGCATTACGTGACGTCGCGCAGCCATGTTGATGGAATTTGGAGGGGAGAATACAGCCACACACAGTGACAGTGACACACACACAGACAGTGACACACACACACACACAGAGTGACACACACACACACACACACACACACACACACAGAGACAGTGACACACACACAGAGACAGTGACACACACACACACAGAGACAGTGACACACACACACACACACACACACAGAGACAGTGACACACACACACAGAGTGACACACACAGAGAGACAGTGACACACACACACACAGACAGTGACACACACACACAGAGACAGTGACACACACAGACAGTGACACACACAGACAGTGACACACACACACAGACAGTGACACACACACAGACAGTGACACACACACACACACACACACAGATAGTGACACACACACACAGTGACACACACACACACACACACACAGTGATAGTGACAGTGACACACACACACAGTGACACACACACACCCAGAGACTGTGACACACACACACACAGACAGTAACACACACACACAGTGACACACACACACACAGACAGTGACACACACACACACAGTGACACACACACAGTGACACACACACACACAGTGACACACACACAGTGACACACACAGTGACACACACACACACACAATAAGCCCGCCTCTGCAAACACACACAAAAATAAGGCCTCTCCCCCCTTGGGGTGGGTAAGGTGCCTGGGCGGGAGTATAAGGGGGCATGTGGGTTACCTGGGGCCCGTGGTTGGGCTGCTGGAGCTGCATAGGTAGCCAGTGCAGCTGAGAGACTGGCAGGCCCGCGGAGCCTAAAGGGAGGGACAGAGGGGCGGAGCCTAAGGAGCCCGGCATTACTGTTGGAGAGAAGGGAGGGAGAGGGGGAGACCTGGCTTGCACCCTACACTTGCTCCATGCAGGTAGAGGCGGGCCAAAAAAAAAAATCTTGGCAGAGTGACAGCACGGGCAGCCAATCAGGAGAGGGGGAGTTTTTTTTTTTTTTTCGTTTTTTAAAACCGTTCTTGCAGGCGCATCGCCGGACAGGCGACGGATTTATCGAGGGGCACGGCCGGGCTCCCGAGGGCCGGACCAAATGATTTTGCGGGCCTTATACGGCCCGCGGGCCGGACGTTCCCCACCCCTGCTCTAGAGAAATCACCTCCTTCCCAGGGGAGTGGCTTGTGAGCCGGCCTCTTATCAGTCATAGGCCCCCTGAACTTTATTAGGTAACACACATATAACAATACAAAGAGGCCCTGCAGGATTTGCTCCCAACACTGCCCACTCGTTACTGGGACTTACAGTGCTAGAAGGGCCAGAGAATTAGTAGCCCAAGGGGACTTGGCTACATAGGTATTTGTAACATGATTGCAATTGGTTAAATCATTTGGGGGAGTATAACTCAATAAACAAGGCTGGATACTCTGTACCAAATTTTCATAAGGATTATTTACAACATTAAAATAAAAGGAACAAATAATATTTTTTTCGCCTCTAGAAATTGGATGACCACAGTACCAGCGCAATTACTAACCACATTAGTGCAGGAGAACTAGTCATATACATTAGTGCAGGAGAACTAGTCATATACATTAGTGCAGGAGAACTAGTCATATACATTAGTGCAGGAGAACTAGTCATATACATTAGTGCAGGAGAACTAGTCATATACATTAGTGCAGGAGAACTAGTCATATACATTAGTGCAGGAGAACTAGTCATATACATTAGTGCAGGAGAACTAGTCATATACATTAGTGCAGGAGAACTAGTCATATACATTAGTGCAGGAGAACTAGTCATATACATTATTGCAGGAGAACTCGTCATATACATTAGTGCAGGAGAACTAGTCATATATCTATTGTTGGATTCTCCAGAGTTCAGAATTTCCATCCCTTGTCCCACCCAGCAACATATTATTATTGTAGTTTATTTGTAAAGCGCCAACATATGCCGCAGCGCGGTACAATGGGGTTCAGAGTTATGTATATTATGTACATAGAATGACAACATATGCTTTCGTTATTTTTACACATAAAAAAGCCATGTAAATCGGAACGGCATACACAAATTAGTTTGACAGCAAATTACTATAAGAATGAGTACGGCTAGAGACTGCATAAAATTATAGTTTCCGTGCCGGACGTATGAACAAGAATAGACTACATTGTTAGCGCAGTCTCCTACTCTATTTCCAATATATCCATGTAAAAACCTGTCCCGTTTGATCTTTCCAGAAATGTATCTGCACCCACAGCTGTCACTGAGCTAATACGGAGCTGGTTTTCATAGCCTCTACATACAGCAGGCATGTTTATATCTACATTCTGCACACACAATTTGCTGTCACAGGGTCTTGTGTCATGTTTGGCAGTGAAAGGGTTGATCCAGTCGCTTTTTGTTTCTTTTTATGCAATACTTGTTTTTTTTTTTTTTTTAATCGTAAAATATCATATTAAAATATTTTTAATAGAGACACAAAGCCTTTAATCACCATTGTGTAAATGTGGCGCCTTTGGCGATAACATATATGTTTATTTTAGAATATACAGACAGAGGGAGATTATACCCTTGAACAGGTACAAAATTACCTTAATTTATGTGTGCATGAAAGTGTCTATACAAAAAAAAAACCCTCAGTGAGTTGAGAAGGATAATGAGTTCAGACAACATTTGAGACACTAATGAGTTGTGAGGTAATTTGATGGTGAGATAAGGAATTGTAATGAAACAGAAATAAAGCAATGCAGGAAATTGGCAAGTCACAGAGGTCACATTAAACTATTACTTTGTGTTAGTAGCTGTCCTGCCTTCCCTTTCTCACATGCCACATTTGCCTTCATTGTTTGGTTGCCTGTATAATTCAAGTCTTGGGCAGGAGGTTGGAAGACTTAGTGCAGGGAGATGAATTTGTATGAGCCAGCTGAAGCCGGCAATCTATTTCAGCAGCAGCGCCCCTGGCAGCAATGAGTTGCATCGCTATTAGCCAGTGACCTTCCACTCAGCCCCCAGGGAAGAGACAGTAAATCAGGAGCCTGTGTTCCCTCCCCCTCTCTCTGCTAACCTGGAGCAGGAGCAAATGCAAGAAGATTGTATCTCGGATGGCACGTAGGTACACAGATACAGTATAGTGGCCTGAAAGCAAACAAGGTGCACATTTCTGGGAGAAGATGCACGAAATGCATTTGAGTCTATGTAATTGAGGTCATTGGACAGGAAAATTACTAATATACTCACTCATGTATTTTTTATTTTTTTTGCATTGCTATCAACAAAGGATCAGCCATAATTAAGGAAAACTGAAAGCTCAAGAAAAGCCAAAATTGGACTAAAATCTAAAAAGCAACACACAACATATGGTTTTAAAACATTAACCAATATTTGAGGTATAGTATATAAAATCCCTGCGATGATACAGGTTGTGTGTTGGCTTGAAATAAGCAAAGGGACAGCAATGGCATTGAAAGAGGTACAATTATCTTAAGAAGAAACATAGGTGGCGGAAATAGGGGACAGTGATTACTGCAATCTCTGGATTCTTGTTAACCCTTCCAGTGCCAAAGTTACTCATACATTAGTGCTCCTTTATTTCTGCTCTATATTACAATAGTAACTTTATTCCAGCAAATGTTCTACCGTGTACTTCTTACAATATACTTGAAAACGAGAGGTAACTCAATGTATTACTTCCTGGTAAAACATTTTAGAAATAAATATACAAAACATTTACAGGGTTTGCACAATACTGTTATCATTTAGCTTCTGTAATTTCCAATGAAATAAGAGTTCCAAAAAAATGTCCACTCCTAATGCCTGCCAGTGCTGCTAGTTCTGTCTTCCTGAGGCTGCGGCCCCGCTGCCAGCCGAGTCCCCCGGTCTGCAGAGAGCTGCAGCGGGAAAGACGGGGGGGAGTCACGGTGGCGCGGCCGTGACATCACCCGGCAGGTTCGCCCTCATTGGCTGAACTGCCGGGGGCGTGGCCTAGCGCTCCATCGCGACCTGCTCTCAATTTTCTTGAGCAGGAGTTTCTGTCGGCGCAGCACGGCGGCCCCCATTGTGGGGCGGATCTTGTCCCTGCAGTGTCCGCCACACAGCGGGCGCTGCCGTAGCCAGCGGGGACCTGGCTTAATGCCTGCCAGCCCCGTGCCTGGGAAAATCCCCAGTAGTGGGATCAGGGATACTCAGCGTCCAGACTGGCCAACAATAATGAAATCACCAGAAGACTCATAAAATAGTGGGTAGACTCAGGTGGCTGGCCGAAGATCCCATCATAGTCGGTGTTGGAGTGAAGCTGTAGGAAGAGTCCGTTTGGCCTGTGCCTATCCGTATATGAATGTGTGCTATGCATGTATGAGTATACAGTATGTATGAACAAGTGAATGGATTTATGATCCTGTTAATGTATGCATAAGCCCTATTATAACTTCTTTGTGCGTTTTGACGTTTAAATTGTCCCCTACAATGTTACACCTACAGTACAGCCCCCTAGCTGTTACACCAGTGCAACACTGGTCTTCTTTGTTTAGACCTGACTAGAATTTTTGTGAGGAACTGCAAAGAAGTACTTACTATTTGATGGGCACATCTCAATGATCATCATCTCATCTTTTTCTGGGGTTCCCCCTGTTTATTATTTCAGTGACTATGACAACCGCTATTTTTTTTTAAAGTGTGTTAATGGCAGTGACCATTTTAACCTCCTGGAGGTAGATCCACAATGCTCCATGCAATCTGATAGAAAAAACGAATGGCGCACAGCCAGGGAGTCAGGTGTGGAATAAAAAACTTTTCCTTTATTGCAGCATGGTAGGAGACAAATTCACCCCCTTGGGGGACACAGACAGGGACCTCCTACGCGTTGGTCCGAAACGCGTAGGAGGTCCCTGTCTGTGTCCCCCAAGGGGGTGAATTTGTCTCCTACCATGCTGCAATAAAGGAAAAGTTTTTTATTCCACACCTGACTCCCTGGCTGTGCGCCATTCGTTTTTTCTATTGGACTTATCTGGATTCTGGATCCTTCTTGGCTTGCACGCCGGCAGAGAAACCCTGGAGATGACGTGAGTGGGGCATTTGGTTTAGACTGTTATGGTTAAGTCTGACTGTTGTCATTTAAGCTAAACTTACAAGTCTTTATTTGCCTGCCCACTCCCACTGGTGTCTCCAGGGGCAACATTATTCTGTTATTGGATGTAGTTGATGCGGGTTTGAGCACCCCAACTCTGTATCTATCCATGCAATCTGGGCTGGGAACGTCCCTTGGTTTCCCTGAGTTTAAAAGGTATCCATTAAGCTAAATATATGTAAGACCAACTTACTTCAGTTAACGTCTCGTTAAGTCATTAACGGAGCTCTTTGTATCTACACATAGGAAGGCACATTTTCAGCAAGTGATAGCTCTAGAATTCAATTAGAGAATGTAAAAATGATGGGGTTGCTAAATAGACCATGTTTTTATGTGATCGATCATATCAAAGACTAAATATTTTAAATATACATTGGTGGTAAACTCTTTAATGAAACGATTTATTGATATAAACCAAACCGTAATTTTGCTACACTCGATAGTCTGTTATGTTGGAAAACTGAAATAAATCAATAATACAGCCCAAATGGGAACGCTATTAGACAAATACCATAATAATGTACATTTTTAAGTGATGTAATTTGTTTTAGAAATAATGTTTTAATGTTTCTACTTCTGAAAATCTGGTCACCCCAAATACAGGCCTCACCAAACATAGATCTGGAAGAATATTATATCAACATGAAAAGTAATTATAAAAAACCACAATTTACAAAATACAGCTCAACCCCCATATAACGCTGTGCTTGGGGTCCAAAGAATCACATCGCGTTATAAGCAAATAGCGTTACAAATAATGTAGAATTGTATGCATTGGACAATAAAGAATTTAAGACACCAATAATCGTGTTGTAAAGTATTCATAAATACGAAAAGTGGGAGCCACGCTGGCATCGCACTATAAGCGGATTCGCGTTGTAACAGATCGTGGTATAACGGGGTTGAGCTGTAATAATAAAAAAAAAAAGCAAAACAAAGATAAACATGCCAAGTATACTTTGGCATTAAAATTCTTATGATATATAAAACTCTGAAGTTCTAACATTCCTTCAATTTGATGGGGTATAGGAAGAAGTATTCATATATTAGTAGATAGCAATTTTTTTTTAATGTGCACATGTAAAAAGAATATACATATATATATATATTAGATAGAAAATAATAATAATTGTAACTATTTGGGTACTAGAGATCCTTAGCTAATAGGGTATGCTAGTTGTTACAAAGTGCTATCTTTCTGCCCAGTCTCCTTGCACATATAGAATCTATAGCACATATACAATGTATAGGTAGCTAGGCCTCTCTGGCAGTGAAAAGGTTATCTCCAGCTCTCCTTACATTCACTCCTTTGAAATGAGCTCGCCCCTCTTCTCCCATTAAGTTGCTGTGATCAATCAACCTCAGCTATCCATTTTGATCTTTGCTCACTCTCCTTCAGGCCATATGTCTCATTATGTTGGACATTTTCATGGCTGCTCAAAACCCTTGTGGTTTTATCTCCACAGACAAAATCGGGAAGAAAACAAATGTGGGCAGCCAGCCGCTGTTCTAAGTCATGAGTAAACTGAACCACGTCCTACGCCCTTTGCTGCCAGAGAGGCCTGAGAGGCAGGGCACAGTGAGGAGCCACAGCTTCATTCCATGGATTTGGCATGATTGTATAGACACATATAAAGTCAGAAGGACTGAGGGAGAGGCTCAGTGTGTAAAGGCACTGACTGGCAGCACGGACACTGAGTTTGAGGCAGGGGAGTTTGGTTCAAATCCCAGTGTCATTTCCCATTGACCTTAGGCAAGTCACTTTATCTCCTTGTGCCTCGGGCACACACCAATAGGCTGTAATCTCTACAAGGCAGGGACCAGTGGTTGCAAAAAAAAAAAAAACCTATGTAGTACAGTACTGCATACACTATCAGCACTATACAAGAAAAACAATCATAGACGGTACAATCAGTTGAAGGCCTCACTGGCAGAAAAGCAAATATCAAATCTTACTCATTTTCTATCTTACTGATTTGGAATCCATATCACAGATTTTTAGCATTCAGCAAGTGGTCCCATAGGACCTTTATCTAATGTACATAGCATGATCAATTGAAATAAGATTATATAGGCAAACATATTAATAAGAAGAAAAAAGACAAGTGAATCAAAGCACAGTTGGGGGTTAAGCTCTGAAATGCATTAGTGCCAAAAAGGCACTAACACACAAACTCCCATTCAAGTCAATGGGAGTTTCCATGCATTTCCCATTGGCACTAATGCATTTCAGAGCATAACCCCCAAAGTGAGAAAAGAGGGCTTTGATTCACTTGTCTTTTTCTTATTATTTTTGCCTATGTTACCTTTTTTTTGCAATTGGTTATGCTATGTACATTAGATAAAGTTGAGTATCAAGATTATTATTGTACCCAGGACAGTGTTCAGCATAAAAGCCAGCACGTGAAAGCTCCTCTCTGTGGGACTTCACAGCAAACGATCTTCTCATGTTCCACTGACTTGTTTTGGGTTGCCTGAAATCATATCCTAAAAAAAATATGAAATTGATATATTGTCAGCTAAAGCATTCCTGATCAATCTTCTCCAACTCTTCATTCTCTCTGATTAATAGTCTTGATGCTTACAGACGGTTGAGGGTAACTGATATATTCCAGCTCTATTGAGGAAACTAACAAGATCATTTTGATGGAGGAAAGGGAAGACTGATGTTTGCTCCTATGCAGAATTCCATAAATTCCATGTAGAATGTGTGTGTCTTTCTCTCTTAACTCCTTTTATTGCTCCAAGTCATTTCACCATCTTAATTCCGACATCACTGGTAGAAACCCTAATGAAAACTGGTCAGCATTCTGTTTTATTTATTTATTTTTTTCATAAGAAATCAAAAAAGTACTGTACATTTTACATTAACTATTTATTTTGATAAACATGACAGCTATGTTAAACATTCATGAGAAACATGAAAAACACAAGCAGGTGTCTCTTATGTGCTGTAGGCAAATGATTACAGTAGAAAAAGACTATATGAAGACAAAAAATGCCACATCGGCAAAAATGTTCTTTTTTTTTAAATACACATATCGCTCTTTTAAATCACTTTTATGAACTCCCTTTTCTCTATAACTCCCCCTCATTGCAAAAAGTTGATTATCTGATGCTGACAATGTACAAAGGCATGTTACATTTTTATTGGATGTAGTTCAACAAAACCAAAACATGTACTGCACAGTGTCTACCACTGCCTTGTGATATATTGTGTCAGGGCGTCCAGCGTTCACCTTCACCGTTGGAATCACCTCCATGTTTTCAAGTTTGATTTCTCAGTTGGTAAAATGTACAGATCCATATGTAGTGTGTAATCATCTGGATCAGTACTCCACAATCTTTTATACAGTTCCATTTAGCATTTTTATTTTTTTTAAGCTTTTTCCCTTTTGACTTTATTATTATGTGATAAATGACATCTCATAATCATGGATGAGATGAGGTCATGGAAAGGAACTGAGTTTGATGTGTTGTGATGTAGTGTGAAGGCACAAGGGGCTGTGTTATGAGTCATTGTATGTAGGAACAGGTCATTATTATTCCTGGGTGACTGCTATCCCTATGTCACATTCTACCATAACCTGGCTCCGTTGTACTTTTGGAACTCGAGCAATATTCTAAACTTCCTTCTTACAATAGATTATGCGGAGTTGAGTTATAGTACTGAGAGTCACTGAAGGAGAACTATGTTGGATAACTTTTTACAAAGATTAATCCAGATTCTGAGGACCAAGAACAAGCCTTCCTTTAAATAATCCCATGTAACGCCCTCCTGGTCCGGCTCCTAAGGAGTTCACATAAAATGTCTCTATGATTGGCTTACTCGGTGTTGGTTACCAGACAGGCTCTGAGACACCAGAGAAGTAGTATTGTAGGAAAGGCCCCAGATAGGGACTTTTCCCCTTACTAGTATAGTTGTGCCGGTGGCAGACGGACCTGCGGCGCTCTGCAACCTGGGATCAGGCTGCAGTACCGCAGAACGTTCAGGTGAGACCCTCCGGCTCGAGCTCACCCCACGAGGAGGATCAGGACCCTTAGGATAGAGGGGAATTGTGTCGGAGGCCCCACTTCGTGGGACACGCTCCAACACACCGCGCCAAGCAGCACCTGGGTACTGGAGTACCCCGGCAGGTACCCAACGTGCACCTACATCTACAGGGGGTAGCGCTATCTCACATTTGGGTGGGATTTCTGGAACAGGACACCAGGGGTTATTGGTGCCACGGCACCCTCAGTACTTTGGGGGAACCACACTGTCTTTGGGGTCACTGCCTTATACTGTGGGTACCCCTTTATTGTGTTATCTGTGTTTAGTGTTTTTGTGTGCACAGTAAAGCTTAGTTATATACATTGTCTGGTGTATTACTTATTACTGTGTATTGGTTCCTGTGAGGGGTTATCCCGCCAACGCTGGGATCCTTCGTGGGTGGAGGCGCTGCACTGCAAGGAGAAAGAGCTCACACCCAGGCTCCCAGAGGAGGAGGATTAGGCCTCCTGTGAACAGACAGGTACAGCAGCACACGTAGTTACCCGCGTAGTTCCCTTAGGCATAAGGAAAGGGGGCTATATATATATATATATATATATATATATATATATATTCACACACATACATACACACACACACTTCTTGTATAGTATCATTTTTATTATCTGCTTGTGCTGTCTGTAGCTAACCTCTATCTTGACCCACTAGGGAAGTGCTGAGGCTTTACTAATCCTTGTTACCCAAGTGATTGCTCTGCTTTGTAGCGTAAGTAGCACTCCATCTCCTCTGGGCCCTTGCCAGCCCTTTCCTACTCTTTCTATATCTGTTGTCATTATCCCTATCTCGGGTACTGAATGCCATCTCATAGTCTTTCAAATGATCGTCAGCTATGGACCTTATGATTGGGCTGATCCAGCTATGCCTCGGGGCTGTGGCTTGTGAAACCCCTCTGAAGCATAGGCTTCCTATATGTGAATTATGAGAGTAGTGTGGAGCAATTCCCAGGGACTCTATCTATGTATGGCACTGTACCTAATTATAAAACAACAAAGGGGATCCTTACCCTATATCCAATACTCATCTATATTATAACATATCCACTATTCACAGTGAGATCCCTCTTCTTCAGCTCATCCTGGGACTTGACCTTCCAGTAACCTCTCCTATATATTGTGTGATGACATCTCTATCGCTAGGCAAAAGAGGGCTGGACTATGATTCTGCCTAGTGACCCAGCACCCCTTGTGAGGGGGAAGGGGCGTTATCTCTGTGGGGGCTCAAACAGTTAACCCCTTAAAGCCATAGTAATCCCAAAGGGTGGTTTCACCCATATCAACTGAATCCCATATCAATTGAATAATAATTGCCCATTTTCTTACTTTAAATGTGATTACTTTTAACCACAGTATTGCTACTTTCCAGATTTGTATCTGATTTGAAAATAGCAAACACCAGTTTGTTTTAAAAACACCAGACATGCAGGGTGTACCAGGATCACAAATATTTCACATTGACAATAGTAAAAGTTGTTATTCTTTCTGCTTTCCCCCACAAATGAATGACACAAGAAAGCTTGACAGTAACACATCCAATTGGAATCAGTATGGATTTCTAAAATGAGGCAAATTAAAAACGATGTGGGTGGTTTTTTACCTTTTAAGAATATCGGGCTTTTATCTCTCTAAGGCCCAGTTTCACACAGGGGTACTAAACCTTAGTGAGTGTGAGTAAAGGCGTGCTAAAGATTAGCACCCTTTTGTGGATTTGAGCCCTTTATGGTTGATTCCCGGTGCTGCAGAGTTTTGACTATATCATTATTTATTAAGACTGATTTTAAATAAAAATTATTCTATTTGAAAAATAAGTAGTCTCTTTTGTACTCTCTTTATAGCAAAGACCTCTTATATTGAAGTCATAATATTTATGTCTCACTCATTTACTAAGATGGATGTCCTCTGCCGTCTATTATTACAATTTTTGTTCATGGCACATTTCCTAGTGTCTATTTTCCTTCGAAATTATTAATAAACTTTGTGCAAACAAACCATTAAAGTTGCCAAATGAATGCACTATTTTTAGGCACCCAGAACCATTTCCAAATGGCAACAGAACATGCATATGTAACTATTTTTATACAGAGAGGCATATTTAATTATGACCGGTTAAACTATAGCTGCAGGACAGGATAGACCTAAGGACCTGTGAGTAAACACAGGAACTCCCTCATTGTTCATTTCACTGGCTTACTTCACTGAAGATTTGGCGGAAATTATGTCTGCACACCCCAAATCCATCTGCACACAGAAGAAAGGCCACATACAAGGTGCTATGTATATAAAAAAAGCATCATGTTGTTAATGAGCCATAAAGGATCCTGAATGCAAGTAAAAGCACTGATCAGCTCTTCAGTCAAAAAATAACTTATTTTGCCAATATTTGCCTGGCTGTGGCCTGTCTTTCATCCGTGACTGAATGCTGATTGTATGCTTGGGCTGTCACTGTAACAAGCACATCTTGTTCAAATCAAATCAGGATCAGAAGGGCAGAGCGGGGGAGCACAGAGAGGAGAGGTAAGAGGGGAAAGCAGTTGATGTTGAGATCCCGCTAAGGCCCTTTTTTTAATGCTCTGGAGTTGCTTCTCTGTGCTGGAGATGTGTTCAGCTTTATTCAAACTAATGGGACTTCAATCTTCTCCAGCACATTTAAGGGACAGCATTGTATATTCAATAAAGGCCTTATAATATCTGTCACCGCCCCGGGAATGCAAGACGCAACAGAGTTTAATGGGCATTGTAAAATTAAAGCCGCGCTCCCGCCTACCTTGTTCCCTTTTTTTTTACCCCCTTTTTATTCGTAGATTTATACGTAGGAAGTAAGTGGTCTTCGGAGCGGAACCGCATTGATTTCAGTTCTAGAGACCCCCTGCTTCCCGTGATACATATGGGGAGAGTGCCTCCGGTACAGACCTCTCCAATAGGAAGCCGCAAAATCATCCATCACATTATAAGTGTAGGAGTTCAATGTTAAATGGTGATTTAATGCTAACACCAGTGGGGCAGCATTAATGCCCTCAATGTAATTTAAAAAAAACCTATTTTAAAGAAACTCATATAGGCCTGTACAACATTTTTTAAATGCCAGCGTAATTTGTAATTTTCGCTCAACATATCTGAATTCAGTACTTTATTCTTTAGTGCTTTTTGTATAAGGTAAATATTCCGATTTTTCTCTGCTATGTCTGTCTACTTGGTTGTAGTACACTTTGTTACAAAAAAAAAAATACCAGAGTATTTTTTTCCCAGGCACACATTTGCACTTTTTCTTTTTCTAGTGGAAAAAAAGTAGCCTTATTAGCTTCAATGAACTATGTGTGAGCACAATCTCATCACTTTCAGTAATAGGTAGTCTATAGAAATCTAATGAAAAGACAGTCTGCTCACTTTTACATTCAAGTGTATGTACAGAACATAACAGATCATTAGCCATCTTAATATGGTTGATAACACAGTACTGTGCATATGCAGATATCTTTGTGGGCTCAAAGTTAAAGAACTTATAATAATTATGTTGCAGTTTTCTATTGGTGACCTGGCAGCCATGTTTTTGTATCAAAACCGGTACAAAAAAAATACAAATATTTTCGGAACTAAGGTGTCCCCAGACCATTAATCAGCCCTGGGGGACGCCCATTTCAGGTAATGAAAAATACCAAAAAAAGTTACATTTTCCAGATGGGATGGTTGCATTAAAGGTTTATATTTGTTTTCTGATTATTATTCTATCTGAAAAATCAGTATACACTCTGTGTGTGTTATCTTTTAGCACTCTAGGGCGCGGGACTCAGTAAGCCGCAATGTTCTCTAGAAGGTCGTATGGGAAAATAGGGGGTCCCGGTGGAAAAGGTTAATCGCAACAGACTAAAACAGTTAATAGGAGGGTTCCATTCCAGAGACATGATGACTAGATCTTCGATTAAGAGAAAGAAAAGGGGCACCCCCGAAGTTTCTGGAACTTCTGAAAGAGATACGGGATAAAGAACAGATGGAGGAAGTGCCAGGAGAAGACGCTCGGACTGATCAACAGGAATGGCCCCAGTGGGCCCCAAGCAAGAGCTGCCCTCAAGGAGGGGGACAAACTCAATGGTATAATGGATCCTAGCTCCGAATTCTGCTACAGATGTGGAGAGGAAGGGCATTACGTCACGTACTGTAGAAAATGAGAAAATCTGCAACACGTGATCAGGAAGTTAATTCGATCCAAATCTAATCAGGGAAATGACAAAGGGACTCCGTGAAGGAGCATACTGTGCCCCATGTGGAGAGAGTTTCCGCAAAGGCTATCCCTGCCAAGAGACCGGAATGATCCCATCTGCTGAATGGCCTCCTGGATCCCTCCGCTGGGGTAGAAGCTCGCATTGAAGGGAAGAGATGCAATGTTGTCTTAGTGGTTCACAAGTGTCCTTTATCATAAAACCATGGCATGATAAACATCTGAGACATCTACCATTGCAGTCGTTAGATGGCCATGTCGTGTGGGGCCTCGGTAATGCCAGCTACCCTTACCTAGGGTATGTAGTAGTGGAGTTGAGGTTCACGAAAAAAGTCATAGGAGTATCAAGACCGTTGACTGTGGTTGCGTTGATAAGTCCAGGTATACAAGGTAAAGACGGAACGGGGCTATAATTGGAACCAATGCAAATATATTCATCAGACTGGCAACATGATGTCAGTCGGTTGGAGGAAATTACTACAAAGAACGCTGAGCATTCACCCTTTATGCTTGAAGGCATACTGGCAGGTGGTGAAGAAAACAAGTAACCTGTCAGAAGATCCAATCGGAGAGGCCAAACGGACCGGGCCTCATCCTGTGAGAGTGTTTTCCAACATTATCCATCAAGTAGAAGGAATGCTGACGCTCCATCAAGAAGTAGAAGGTCCCATTATGATGATAGATGGCCCTCCCCACAGAGGATTCCCAGGTGGACTGTTAGTGGAGTGGGGTGGTGTTGGTATCTGCTAAGTAGTTAGAGTGGGTAACAGTTGAAGGAAAGAGACTACCCACAACGTACTTGTGAGAAGAGGTATAATGATGGCTAACCTATACAATGCTGTACTAGTGGGTTAAGCCCGGCAGAGGAAGTCTTGTCAGGGGAGATTCACCCCGAATATGTTTGAATTTGAGGGTAGCCCTGCCCCTGAGGGGTGGAAGTGATGTCTAAAGGAAAAGATGGCTAGACGGCCTGAAGTGTTCACCCACGAATGGGATGTGGCAATGGAGTGGATCACCCAATATGTTTACATGATACCCGTCCATTTAGAGAAAGGCCAAGGAGGCTGGCCCCAGCTGATGTTGAAGATGTGAGGCATCACCTGCAGGGCTACTGGCAGCATGTATAATATCAGAGTCAAGGAACCCTTATGCTTCTCCAATTGTGGTTGCCCGAAAGACAAAGGGAAGTAGTGCGTATAGATTACCGTAAATTGAATAAACAAGCCACCCAAGACTAGTATACTATGCCCAGAATAGAAGATGCATTGGATAGTGTAACAGGGTGGATCCCCTGTTAGGTAGTGAGACAGGGAAACCTGCTTGGATAGCCTAATACAACCCGAGGAGATTAATTCTAAAGCAGGGTCCCTTAATTGATCTCCTCACCTGCTTCATTAGGTATTTAAAAGCCTGCTTGACAGTAGTCTCAAGATCTCTGATCCAGGGATGTACTCACCCTGGACTGCTCTAGAGATCACAGCGGACCTTCTCACTTCCTACCCCAACAATGAGAAAGCCGGGGGCCTGATGGTGAAAACTTGGATGTTACTAAGTTTGATATATTTGTTGTTGGTAAGGGGCTTAGCCCCCCAACCTGTAGACAGGGACAATGCTATTCACCCTGGTTCGAAGTAGAGACCACCCTGGAACTTTTCACCCCTACCCCAGCCAGGACCCCGAAGGTAAAGACTTGCATATCACGAAGTTTGATATACTTGTTGTTGGTAAGGGGCTTGGACCCCCAACCAGTGACAGGGACTATGCTGTCTAGTCACAGCCCTCTATAGGAGCAAGGTTGTTTTTGTTTCCCTGTACTCTTTTTTGCTGGTGACAGCTATTTTATGTTTTAAAAATTGTGGCGAATAAAAGCCTGTTTTTATTTCCACTTCAAAATGTCTCCTGTGCTGAAAACCTCTGCGCATATCTCCTCCAGGAGTGAAAACGGAAGAACCACGTGCAAGGGTGACCAGAATAAAGGGCTACAGATCTAGGCAGAAAAAGCTACATTGTGCTGGATAAAGCCTCAAATGCCACAGTCTGACTGGGGGAACTCCACTCCACACAAGGTACTGATTCTGTGACCAAAGTCTACCCCGTTACATGTACGGAAAAAAAACAAAAAAAAACACATGGGGTTTTAAAATGGCCACTCAGAAAAAAATAAAAGTCTACAGAGATGCCTGTGAGAGCTACGAACTCTGCAAGTGAAGTCTGCCTCACCTGTATGACTACCAGCCGTGTTCTAGCATATACAGAGAATATTGCCGCAATAGCACCACCTGAGGTCAGTGTGAAGAATACACCTGAAAGTGCCAGAATGGAGGGCAAATGTGTTTTGTCTGTAATGAACACACGAAACCGTGTCCTTCAGGCCTTTTGAGGATGTCTCTTATGTGCTCACTATGGTGTTGGGGATGCCTGTATCCTAGGCACATAGAAGAGTCATGTCCCTACGTCATTGAACATGAACAGCAAGGGCAGGACCCACTGAGCGCCGAATATTACTGAATGCTACTGTGCCTGCATGAAAAGCATGATTGGTGCAGTGAAACTACAGGAGTTTCCAGCAAAGCAGTGGACCTCAGTATCCCTGATGCGCCAGAGTCTTCCAAAGTAAAGAGAGAGAAAAAGAACAGCCTACATTGAATGGATGATTCATCCTGGGAATAGCTGAATCTCCTGAGGGCCCAAGGCAGAAGTCGTATACAGCAGGGCCCTGGGTATACGGCGGGTTCCGTTCCAGGGGCCCGCCGTATAGTGAAAATCGCCGGAAAGCGGATCCGGCGATTTTCAGTGATTTTGCATGCACAGAATGGCGTTTTCGCCGTTCTGCGCATGCGTGGCCTATGGTCTGCGCGCGCAAACTAGGGTAAGCACACGCAGACAACGGTCTGCGCAGGTGCGCCGGGCACAACCGCCCGTTCTGTGCATGTGCGACAGAAAATCAAAGATGGCGGCCCCCTTCTCGGTGCCGCCGTATCGGCGTATCACCGAAAAGCGGGGCCCTGCTGTACCTCGAAGAAGTGTCTGTCCGGTTTTGACAGTGAGGAACCCTCAACAAACAATACCAGGGAAGCGGAGCTGGAACAAATAAGTGACGATCCCTTGACCAGCCCTCAATATGTACTGCAAAATGACAGACATGATTGTAATCTCCTGTGTGAACGATTGGAAAAGGAGAACCTAACGTCGAGCTGAAGACAGTGAACACTATTATTACTGCCATGGTCAATAAACAGAGCTGCTCTGTTTAAGCTGTTGCTGACGGGAAGCAGAGATATGAGGAGGCTCCGAAGAAGTCCATCAGTCTCAGTGTAGAGCTTGAACTCTCTCAGAAGGAGTCTTGTGGTCTCAGCACAGAGCTGGGAATCTCTCAAAAGGAGTTTTGCAATCTCAGTGCAGACCTGGGAGTCACGTAGGAAGAGATTCGCAGTTTCAGTACAGAGCTGGAAATCTCCTTAAAAAAAGATTCACACTCTCAGCATAGGTAGAACAGCAAAGAAGCAAGAACCCAACTAAAGCACTCACTAGTGGTGTGAAGATGGTCAGCGCAAACCTCATGGACCTCACGAATTTGATGGATCCGGATGAAGTATCAAGGAAAGGATAAATAAGAATAAAACACGATCTTAGTGTATCATATCCACATGTGGGGGATAGGAGGGAAAGGAGGGGGGGGGGGGTGGGAACCTGACGAAGCTTATTGTGAAATGCGTTGTTCCCTGCCGGAGCTCATTGACAGAGGGACCCAGCACACTGCAGGACATCCGGTACCGATCCCCCTTTCCGGTTCCGCTGCCGGACGCGCCAGTGAGAACAAGAACGGAGGAGGAGATCGTGCAGGAGTGTTTCGAGCGGTTGATGCTGGGCAAGTATTTTTGCCATAGTGTGAGTGTCCATTTTGTGTTTGCTTCAGTGCAGCATTGTGTCATTGTGTTATATATTGTTTTATACCTTTTAGTACCACAAAATGTATGCATAGTGTATGCTCATGTCTTCACTGTTAACCCATTAAAGACCTTCACTTTATTTTGGTTTGCACACATTCTTTTTTTGGTCATTTGGGATACGGGGAGAGGAGACACTCACACACCACACCCATCGTGGGACAACTCTGCTGAAACAACAAGACACCATCCATACAGGACACCACCCTCTGAGAGCAAGGACTCACATCAGGCCGTGTGAGTTTTATGTATATTGAGACTCCAGTATATGAGTCTGTATTAACCCACTCCAGTCAGCGTTGAGGGAGAGATACCACACAAGCCCGTGTGAGTCACTGGATCCATATACTCTATGTATTCTGTGATTAGTTAGTGGGAACCCACCATCAATCCTTCCATCGTTCACTCCCCCCTCACCCACCCCACAACTCCCCCTTCCCACCCCCCCCTCCTTTCCCTCCTATCCCCCACATGTGGATATGATACACTAAGATCGTGTTTTATTCTTATTTATCCTTTCCTTGATACTTCATCCGGATCCATCAAATTCGTGAGGTCCATGAGGTTTGCGCTGACCATCTTCACACCACTACTGCCACGCTGAGAAGGACACGGGATTCCCTTCTCCAAGGTCAAGCAGCAACCACGAAATCAGCAAAATGGGCCAGTATATGTCTTTCTATATACTCTTTTGCACCACAAACACAACACCATATTTGTATATTTGATTATTTTTAAGGCGTTACAACAACTTTTTAGCCACAAAATCTAGGGAGCGCCCCAGTCCAAATATCCTCTAAAGCACTCACTACCCTGAATGCAGTATGAGGATAAATTAAAATAAATATTTTTAATGTTCATCAAATTAAAATAATGGGGTTTAAAATCCAAGGAAAAGACACACACATGTAATCCTATGTTGAGTGCGTGTAGCACTCTGGATTATATATTGATAAGAACAAATGAGGGAGATTAGATCAATGTTCTTAGGGGAGCTGGTATGCAGTATTCCCTATAAGGGTGTTCTTTGGTGAACCAGGGATGAGGAGGTGGTGTAGGAACCTGCCTATATAGAATGGGTGTAGCCCCTGGTGATAAAGGCTAATAAACGCTTGGTACTGGCAGTAGATCGAGAAGCTTACATTTACCAAAACCGGTGTTGCTTGTTGTGTATGCCTATGCACATATTCATGAATGTGCTCAACCGTCAGGTACTGTGCTAAACACTGGCTAGTGAGGCAAAATGATCTAATAAACGGAGTAGACCCTGAATGAATAAGCAATCACTAGTGTGCTTCTGCTCTGGTGCTACGGTGTGGCAATGGGTATACCTAATGTCCATATAATAAATGAACTCAACTGTGCATAATAGAGCAGATACCAAACAACCATGATCCTCACCTCCTGTCTACCGAGTGAACTCCATAACTCTAACCCAGTCTGAGAGTGTGTGTAGGCGCTGGGTCTGGCAGCTGCTCGCTCTGCGAGATAGAAGGCTGCCACGTCAGTGCTGACCCTGCGTGTGCACGTGAGAAGTGCCGACTATCAACATATCCAGATACATTAAGCTGCAGCGGGTTTTCTTCATTATTATTTCACTCTCAGCATAGAGCTGGATGTCTCCCTCCAGGAGGTCAGCAGTCTCAGCACAGAATTCGAAATCTCTCAAAGGGAATTTCACAGACCTGATGCAGAACTGTGAGTCTCAGAAAGAGATTCACAGTCTCAGTATAGAGGTGGAAGTCTCTCAAAAAGAGGTTCACAGTCTCAATACTGATCTTGAAGCATCTCAGAAAGAGCTTCACACTCTCAACACAGAGCTAGAAGCCTCACACCAGGAGATCCGAAGTCTCAACACAGAGGTGTGTAAATGGAAGGATGACTATGAAAAGGTCCTGAGTCTTATAGAGACTGTAAAAAGAGAGCAGAAAGAGTAGGTTTCATATCTGACTGATCAAGTCAGTGAAGGAAATGAGAAGCTTCACAAAGGGAAAAAAGGTGAAGAAACAAAGTCAATAAGAAAAGTTGGAAGTGCAGTCAGCACTGAAAGAAGCAGAGGGCAGCATTCAGCAGGAAAAGAACAAATCCCTATGTCTTCAGTTGGAACTCTCACAGATCAGAGCCAACTCAGAAAGAAAGAAAGAAGGAAAGAAGAGAAGTGTTCTAACACTCCAGAAATCCTACAGAGCTCTCATCCAAGGAAGGCTGGAGAGCGAAAGGTATCTGCAGAAACGCTCTGCAGCGCTCATCTGACAGAATGCCTATAGAGGAATGAAAACATGTTAGCTTTATTGCCCGAATAAAGCAGCCTGCCTTCTCCAGTCATTATGGAGAATGCAATGACAAACAAAGAAATATGAACATTTGAAACCATATCTAATTGTGGTCCAATCAAATGTTAGGAAGTATCTGCAGCAATGATGCTACAGGAAAATTATGGAAGCTGCTTGTGTGTGGGTCAGTCCACAAACAAAATTGATGTACTGGAATTTAAGGATCCAGAATCAAATGCAAAATGACATCTCTACTGATAAGGGGGTTCTGCGTTTTGCGGATAAACATGTGATGGCTAAGAAAGCTGTAGACTGGGGTCCCCTGGTACTGGAGGAGCTATAAAACGGTGCTACTATAACAGAGAGACCCCGCCAGACATCAGTTGGGACTTTCCCACACATTGAAGAAGCAGACAGGATGGATACATTAACACATCGAGAAAGAAATGCCCAAGACTATAAGTCTACCGACTGCGAAAGAAAGATGCCTTGGGAGTCAATAAGAATTGATAAAACTCTGCCAAGTGTTAGCTGCGCAAGATTAGTGATGCTGAGCCAGACGCAAGTGGTCACCCTAGTGACGGAAGAAAAGACAGCACAACGTGAGAAAACTTGTTGCCAAGCGAGTAAAAGAAGACTTGGTCAAATGGAAAAAGGAGCTTGAGCGAGAAGTCCTCCGCAGAGTTGAGGAAGCAAAGCACATTATGGAAAAGATGTGCTTTGAAAAAGTCCTCCACGAACGACTAAAGTGTGTGAAAGTCAAGCATCTACTGGAATAGACACTGCTTATATGCACAGGAGATGAGGACTCAAATCCCAGCTTAACTCCCTCCAGCCATTATCTCTTGACCTTGGGTGAGGGCTCGAGAGTGGAGGGATAGGCTTCCGCCGTGGCTAGCCCTACCTACCCACTAACAGGGGAGGAGTGTAACAGGGTGGAACCCCTGTTATGTAGTGAGACAGGGAAACCTGCTTGCATAACCTAATACAGCACTGAGAAAGGAGGTTAATTCTAAAGCAGGGGCCTTAATTGATCTGCTCACTTGACGTATTAGGCCTTTAAAAGCCTTTTTGACAGCAGTCTTAAGATCGCTGATCCAGGGATGTACTCGCCCCATGACCGCTCTAGAGATCACAGCGGACCTTCTCACCTCCTACCCCAGCAATAAGGAAGCCGGGGCCTGAAGGTGAAGACTTGCATGTTACTGAGTTTGATATATTTGTTGTTGGTAAGGGGCTTAGCCCCCCAACCTGTAGACAGGGACTATGCTCACCACAAACAGGACGGGACCGCAAGGCTGAGGTGGGGATGTTTGAATACACCGACCAACAATCGCGCAACTGTGTTTGGATTCAGAGTCGTAGTCGTGTAGCTGGGTCAGGGTAGGAGAGGTCAGAATAGTCGTGATACTCGCCGTAGTCTGGGATTCGAGAAGTCGGATGGTCGTTGTGCGTAGCCGGGGTCCAGGGGTCAGAAAAGGCATGATTCTGAGTACAAGCTGAGGTCAAAAGGTACAAGAGGGCAAGACAGAATGCAAAGAGCAACAGCAGGGCAGCAGGATGCTTGAGGCAAGCACTTGAAACATAAACAGAAGTTTATGCTCAGCCAATTTGCCTAAGGGCTGGCTGAGCATATAAAGCACAGAGAGCCAATGGGAAGGCTGCAGGCAATGAGTCATCACAGGTAGACTGTGTACTGATAGGCAGGGGGGAGTGTGTCGCAGCTGTGGAGTAATGAATGTTGTTAATCCCTCGAGTGCCCCTGGTAATGCGACCTCGGTGTGTAGTGGAGACAGGAACGTCCACCGTTGCGTCACGGGACGCGGTGTGGGGGTGGAGCTTAGGTCCGGTCTCGGCAGGAGTACTGCAGCGCTTGCACGAGGGGCGTCACCCAACACATCACAGGACGCGTCACAGGGGTGGACCCGAGGTCCAATCCTCACAGTGATCTAGTCGGAGCCCTCTATAGGAGCTAGGTAGTTTTCCTGTACCCTGTTTTGCTGGTGAAAGCTATTTATGTTTTGAAAGTTGTTGCGAATAAAATCCTGTTTTTATTTTCCCTTAAAAACGTCTCCTGTGCTAAAAACCTCTGCGCACATCTCCTACAGATAGCCTCACAGGGAGTAAGTGGTTTTCAGTCCTTGACCTGCAAAGTGGTTACTACCAGATCCCCATGCAAGAAAAAGATGACCATCTGCCCCCCCCCCCCCCCCCGGGTTTCTACCAATTCAAGCCTATGCCTTAAGGAGTGTTCGGGCATCCGGCACTTTTCAGAGGATAATGGAACAGGTAGGTGGGGATATGAGAAAGACAAGAGACATACAGGAGCATACATAGTGTATTAAAGTTTACTAGTAAAACATATACAAATGATTAAACAGTAATGCCTTTACAGGAAAAAGTTATTTTAAGCAATATCATCGAAATCTCTCTGCCTGGTGTCTGTCAGGCACTTTTGTCTGTAGGCGTCAGGGCAGCCGGGGGAGGATGTTCAAACTCTCCACGTGGGAAATTGTGTTGTGGAGGGACTGCCAGCGATCAACACTCACGGGCGGACGGCTATCAATCCTAAATCACTAAGAGGGTCTCACGCGATCACACAGCCAGTCCAAGACCAAGCAGCACAGGTCTGCAGTTGCTCTGTAACTGAGAGCTCAGTCCTGGAGAATCTCTCCTACGCGTTATTTGGAACCGGTCTACTTCATCAGGGTAATACTCCGTATATGTATACACATATGCCCCGGTAGATATAAGGAGTTAACCTGCTCTGCATATCAATGTGTCAAGTGCA
The DNA here is from genome assembly GCF_040206685.1 of Ascaphus truei. Taxonomy (NCBI): domain Eukaryota; kingdom Metazoa; phylum Chordata; class Amphibia; order Anura; family Ascaphidae; genus Ascaphus; species Ascaphus truei. The sequence continues at coordinate 388,811,851 of NC_134483.1, read as the reverse complement.
TTGATGGACATGCCTTCCGGCCCATGGCTGTGAATTTAATAAAGAGCTAAGACTATAGGACACTGAGAAGGTGACCACTGAAAGAGGAGTGGAGATATAGATAGGTCGAGAGCACGTGTTAGGGAGAGACCCACAAGGAGACAGAGAGGACCTGTCCCGAGGAGTCCCGTGAATGAGCGCGGTTGCAGAGCCTCAAAGCCTACAGGACAGCACTTGCCAGCTGATAAGATCCAGGAGTGATTCATCACCAGAGAAAGGGAGCCCGTGTAAGCTGGGGCTCAAAGCTGTGAGTAAACCAAGTGGGAACGCATCTAGGGGATCACCCTTACAACGCATCAGTATCCTTTTAAAGTACCCAGCTAATACCATCCTTTGTAAAGTATCAAGCCTGCAACTGTTTTAACACACACCTGCGATTCTACACGAGCTCCAACAGTCGCCCATTAGTTGGCCCATGACCACTGGGACTGAATAAGTGACTGTGTGACATTTGCGCAGCAAGGTCTATTGTTATACCGTATGTATGTTTACCTTAGGTGTTGTCTGTGGTGTCTTGATTTTGTGGGCCACTGCATGTCATTCCTTTGTTCCCCACCTATACAGTATTTTTATTCATAAGATACGTGTCCCGCTGCATTGTCTGACTCCAGCCTGGTTCTTTGCAGGCTGAATATTCTCTCTCAGGAACTGAGGATGTAGACTGAGGAACCTGCCCTAGTATCTACATATTAATACATACTAGCTGAGAGACCCGGTGTTGCCCGGGATGTAATGTTCCTGCTCCTCTCTCTCTCCTCTCTCCTCCCTTGTCCCCCATTCACATCAATCCAGTCCCCCCCATCCCTCCTTTACAGCTCTGTTTGTCCCCCTTTACAGCTTCATGCAGTGTGTGTGCGTCAGTCATTGTGTGTGCGTCAGTCAGTCACTGTGTGTGTGCACGCACGTCAGTGAGTCTGACGCAGAAACACAAACACACACAGACTGACTGACGCACACACACACAGTCAGTCAGTGTGTGCCTCAGTCAGTGTGTGCTTGCGTGTGTGCCTCAGTCAGTGTGTGTGTACGGCAGTGTGTGCGCGTCAGTCAGTGTGTGTGCGTGCGTCAGTCAGTGTGTGTGTGTGTGTGGGGGTGTGTGTCTGCGCGCGCGCGTCAGTCAGTGTGTGTGTCAGTCAGTGTGTGTGTTTGTCAGTCAGTGTGTGTGTTTGTCAGCCAGTGTGTGTGTTTGTCAGCCAGTGTGTGTGTTTGTCAGTAAGTGTGTGTGTGTGTCAGTCAGTGTGTGTGTCAGTCAGTGTGTGTGTGTGTGTGTGTGTCAGTCAGTGTGTGTGTGTGTGTCAGTCAGTGTGTGTGTGTGTGTGTGTGTGTGTGTGTGTGTGTCAGTCAGTGTGTGTGTGTGTGAGTCAGTCAGTCAGTGTCAGTCAGTGTGTGTGTGTGTGTGCGTGCATCAGGGTGTGTGTGCGTGCGGCTGTCAGGGGTTGTGTGCATGTGCCAGTCAGTGTGTGCGTGCATCAGTCAGTGTGTGTGCGTGCGTCAGGCAGGGTTTGTGTGCGTGCGCCAGTCAGGGTTTGTGTGCGTGCATCAGTCAGGGTGTGTGCGTGCGTCAGTCAGGGTGTGTGCGTGCGTCAGTCAGGGTGTGTGTGCGTGCGCCTGTCAGGGTGTGTGCGTGTGTCAGTCAAAGGGTAGATGTGGGGGGGGGGGTGAAGGGCAGGCGTGGGGGGGGTGAAGGGCAGGCGGGGGGGGGTGAAGGGCAGGCATGTGGTGTGTGAAGGGCAGGCGTGGGGGGGTGAAGGGCAGGCGGGGGGGGGGGTGAAGGGCAGGCGGGGGAGGTGAAGGGCAGGCGGGGGGTGAAGGGCAGGGGTAGGGGGGTGAAGGGCAGGGGGGGTGAAGGGCAGGGGTGGGGGGTGAAGGGCAGGGGTAGGGAGGGTGAAGGGCAAGGGTAGGGGGGGTGAAGGGCATGGGTAGGGGGGGATGAAAGGCAGGGGTAGGGGTGAAGGGCAAGGGTAGGGGGGGTGAAGGGTAGGGGTAGGGAGGGTGAAGGGCAAGGGTAGGGGGGGTGAAGGGCATGGGTAGGGGGGGATGAAGGGCAGGGGTAGGGGTGAAGGGCAAGGGTAGGGGGGGTGAAGGGCAGGGGTAGGGGGGGTGAAGGGCAGGGGTAGGGGGGGTGAAGGGCAGGGGTAGGGGGGGTGAAGGGCAGGGGGGTGAAGGGCAGGGGGGTGAAGGGCAGGGGGGGTGAAGGGCAGGGGGGTGAAGGGCAGGGGGGTGAAGGGCAGGGGGGGGTGAAGGGCAGGGGGGTGAAGGGCAGGGGGGGTGAAAGGCAGGGGTAGGGGGGGTGAAGGGAAGGGGGGGTGAAGGGTAGGGGGGTGAAGGGCAAGGGTGGGGGGGGTGAAGGGCATGGGTAGGGGGGGATGAAGGGCAGGGGTAGGGGTGAAGGGCAGGGGTAGGGGGGTGAAGGGCAGGGGTAGGGGGGTGAAGGGCAGGGGTAGGGGGGGTGAAGGGCAGGGGTAGGGGTAGGGCATGAAAGTGAGGCACAAATTGTTGGCAGGAGTAAAATGTCCACACACACACACAGAGATCCGAGGAGGCTGCTTGGCCCCCCCAGCGGGCAGGGCGTTAAGGTAGCGCCAGGGAGTTAAGGGAGTGACAGGGAGTTAAGGTAGCGCCGGGGAGTTAAGGGAGCGGTGGGGAGTTAAGGTAGCGCCGGGGAGGTAAGGGAGCGTCGGGGAGTTAAAGGAGCGCCGGGGAGTTAAAGGAGCGCCGGGGATGTAAGGGAGCGCCGGGGAGGTAAGGGAGCGCCGGGGAGTTAAGGGAGCGCCGGGGAGTTAAGGGAGCGCCGGGGAGTTAAGGGAGCGCCGGGGAGTTAAGGGAGCGCCGGGGAGGTAAGGGAGTGTTGGTGGCTGGGGTAGGAGGGCCGTGCCGCGCTTACCCTCCGTGTTTCCGGGAGCCGGGGGCTGGGGTAGGAGGGCCGTGCCGCGCTTACCCTCCGTGTTTCCGGGAGCCGGTTGAGAGCGAGGGGGGAGGAACCTGCAGTTGGCGGCAGGGGCAGGAGGGCCGCGCTTCCCCTCCGTCCGGGAGCCGGTGCAGGGCGGCGCACGTGATGGGGGGGACGGGGGACAGAGGGTGTTTGTGTGTGTGTGTGTGTGTGACTCCGCCTCAGGCCAATGAGAGGTGTGCGGGGGCGGGCGGGCGGGCCAAAGGAGCAATCTCATTGGCCTGGCCCAAGGTCCAATGGGATTGCCGCTAGGGACACAGGGAGGGACACAGGGAGACACATACAGACACGGAAACATATGACGCTTTCAGAAAAATACTTGAGGACCCAGGGCATACTTGAAAACGAGAGGTAACTCTCAATGTATTACTTCCTGGTACAATATTTTATAAATAAATAAATATAGTAAAGATAGGGAAATAAGAGGGGTTATACTACCTTACTGCAATGTATAAGGCATGGCATGGCATATAGAGTTTTCTAATCATACAAGGGCAGATAACTTTACATGTCACATACCTTATTTAGCTAAGTACTCTTCACCTGTATGTGTGAGTGCATTGCAAATAAGACTGTAATCTTTTTTCTGATGTTCATGGTTGTGTATAGAGTGACATGTATAACTGAGATAGATATATAGTGTACAATATATGTACTGTATTTTCACTTACCAGGTCTTATCCTAGTGTCCACAATCACCTCACTCAGCCGCTGCTCTGTGGTGGTGAGATGCAGTGGAGCAGATGGTCCCCGTCCTGTCTTCTTCGCTTGGGCAGCATGGTCAAACAGCTTGTGTTTGCTGTCTGCCCAGCCCTTCTTCACCATATCAATGCTATGGACTGTGTTCCCCAGGGCATTAATGCAGGTGAAGATCCTGCCCCAAATCCGCTGTTTCTCCGCGGTGCAAGTACAGGAGCACAAAGCCGCTAATAATTTGGACTGGTTGTCCACCACTCCATTCATTCATATTTTGAGCTCCTCTTCAGTGAATTTGAAGCTGCAAATCCTCACAGCATCTGAAGCAGGAGCTTCAGCAGCAGAGTTGGAGGAAGCCTGCTCAGCCATCTCAACCGTTGAGCTGTTTAGCTGATATGGCTGAATTATTCAGTTTGTAATGTGTATTTATTTGAAATTGCAACATGTTCCCGGGCGCTATGTTAGGTAAGTCTCATGCGCAATGCGTCACTAACACTTGTGCGTTAATTGGAACGCGCGTTATTTGTTTTCCCAATGCGCATGTTTAGCGAACGGCCGTGGCTTTTGTGCATCATTAACTTTGAGGATACTCGTTAAATGGAGAAAATAAACGTCTGTCACCTAATTATTTAACGTCCTGTTAGTAGGCCAGATATAACGGAGCTTTGTGTATCCACACCTTACATTTTACACTCTTTGGGGCAGGGTCTCCTTTAGCCTTGTGTTGTAATTTACCTGTTGCACTTATTGCCATTGTTTGTATTGTATTTACCTCTTATTGCTATTGTAATGTTGTACAGCGCTGCATACATAGTTGGTGCTATATACATAAAATTATACATACATAATAATTGAAGTACTATCAATACAGACAGCATACGGGTCAGTTTCTCACCATCCCTTGATATAAAGCTGAAAATGTATCGTTTGGACAGTTTCTGTGAGAAAAGTTACCTACGTCCAGTGCAAGGTATCACAATATTAAGATTATACTGTATACATTGCCTTCACAAACCTCTTATACGGGAGATTTCACATTTGACAAGAAGCAGCGAAAATAAGATTTATTTATTTTTTGCTAGGAAAAACACCGCCTACATACAGTAGATATGCAATACATTTAATTTAACACTATATTGGACTATATTATCCTGTTCCTGTGCCCGAGTACTAAGCCTGGTCTTGGCTGTGGATTTTGTATCATTTAAAAATGACAGCTCCAACAATCACTGCATATTTCTGTGACAATCAAATAAATCTTAATCACAGCTGAATGACTTGCACATATAACCTCTATTTGTCTTGGGCCACACAGAAATCACCAATCAATGGAACTTACTAGACTTCAACATTTGCTATCTGGAGTAAGGAAAACATGTCAGAGATCACTCTGTATGTCTCTTTAAGACTTGCCCTTGCAGCATGTGCTAACATGATTGCTTTCAGGTTATGGGATAACATAAGCTCTTAATGACAGATCCTGTTTTTTCGTTTAATAGTCCAAGAAGTCACATACTTATAACTCCTTTAGTGCTTCGGGGCATAGCTTTTCACAAAAGGGGAACCTCCGTGGATAAATGAAGTCTAACATGTGCCAGGTGATATGGTTTTTTTGGGGGGGGGAGGGGGGTATTCTTTTTTTTTTTTTTTTGTCTAAATAAAACATTGGTGAAAATGGATTAGAAAAAGCAGTATCATGTTTAATAAGTTGACAAAGCTCTTTGGACCCAGTTTTGAAAAGGTTTATGCAACAAAGGCAGAAAGAGACAAAAGACCTAAAAAGCAGGTCCACTTAATGAATAAGAAAATGTGGCAGAAAAAGCACCCCATGATTATTCCGTTGTCTTAATAATTTCATATTGACTACATGGAGTTTCTTCCTGATTTCTAATTAAAAAGTGTTTGAACTCAGACCCCCCACAAAAAGACATAGATCTGCTAGTAAGCGTGTTGTATTAATGCTCAGTGTTATCCTGGTTTGTTGGAAATGACAGTGAAACTGCTAAGAACAAGTTAAATATCTGACCTGGGTTATCTCTGTGACAAGGAGGTCTTGCTTGAAAAACTGCTAAGGGCATAATCTCTCTACAAAGCTGTCAAAAAAAAAAGACACAACAAAACAAAGCTTATGAACAGCGTAACAGTGTCACTGACAGAGAAACCTTTAATGCAATGCCTGTTTCATTCATGCCCCCATAAAGGTTGTCGATGAAGCATAATATTGGCTTTTCATTTGTGATCCCAATTGTATTCATTTTAATTAGCGTTATAAGTACCTCCGTGCCTTGAGAGAAGCTGTACAATTAAACAACTTTCAAACATTGTATGTATGTCTTGTATGTATGTCTTTATATATATAGCACCATTAATGTACATAGCGCTTCACAGTAGTAATACACGTGACAATCATATAGATGACAGATAATACAAATAACAGATCATATGAATAAGTGCTTCAGACATAAAAGTAACATTAAGGAAGAGGAGTCCCTGCTCCGAAGAGCTTACAATATAATTGTTAGGTAGGGAGAAGGTACAGAGACAGTGGGAGGGCATTCTGGTAAGCGTCTGCAGGGGGAAAGCTTTATGTATCGTGTATATTATTAGCCAAGGTGCTACTCATATGTCATACATTGTCTTCTTAAAGTACAGCCTTAAATATAGTTTTGTTAGTTGCAGGTTTTGGGGCTTTCCCCGGGGGTGTTCAATTGATCTGGTCTTGACTAAGCAGCCACTTTTTCTCTCAATACGCTAGTAAATTAAGCATGTGGATCTTTGCTATTTAGGAACTGACACTTACATGACAGGACACAGAGTCTTGCTTGGGAAAAGGAATCTCATGTCTACGTGTTATTTTGGCAGAAATTGATAGCACTATAGATTTGCTTATAAAATAAGGGAATGTCGATCTAGGCAACAGCATCCTTTTTACAAATGATTCTTTGAAACAAAATCTTCTCACGTGCCAATTAGATGTTCGTTTATAGTTTTTTAAATTCAAGCAATAGTGATATGTTATTTTACAAGTAGATTCAGCACAATGTGTATTGTCAGAACTTTAAGACACTTGACTGCATCCACGAAGAGTGCATCCACGAAGACTGCATCCACGAGTCACAGATCGTGCAGCCTGTTTCAGTCTTTCTAATGGTATATGCCGTTTAAATGCTGATATTAAAACATTTTTGGCATGGATCTGCACAGAAGCATACTAATGATTTGTGGTGGTTAAGAGAGTGATACAAATAGTTGAGTGGGATTCCCACTGATTCTGTATTGTCCTTGTTTCAGGCCTAGCCATATACTGTAAGCTGAATAATTCAGAAGGAAAAAGCTCCAGGGAATTCATGTAATAAAGTGGATAGGAATCTAAACATGACACATTTACTGGGTGCTCATTTACCAGTCACTACATAGAAGCATTGCCTTAACAAGAATAGGACAAAGGAAGCAAGTTTGGGAACATATGGAAGACATATAGATAGACTCATGAGAATGTTAACGGTTCATAGAAATACAATACCTATCTGTGCTTTCTTCACCATGATAGATTTCAATTTTTTTTGTCTGGTTAATTGGTGTGTATGCATACGTACACTTCCCCTCTATCTCTGATTAGACCCCCCCCCCCCTACTATGGAGAGTATAATATATATACATATATAGTGATACCATCACTGTCATCTAGGGTCTGGAACAGTGCAGTAAGTGTGCTTTCCAGTCCACAGAGAGTTAATTCCTCAAAGAGAAGCCAGCAGCCGCTGCTAACTAATGGAGATATTCAGCCTGGTCTGAGTGAACAAGGAAGTGGTTTAAAAGACAGACTGAAAGCTGCTATGCTGAGAGACTGTTTTCCCCAGAGAAGGGGAGGGGGGGAGATAGAAGTGCTCCCCAGCTGAGGAAGCTGGTACAGAGGACCTACAGAGGAGTTTCACTGGGCTCAACGTGGGGCTGAGAAGAAAGGAGAGACAGTGCTGAAGCAGGGACGTCTGCTCCAAAGGACTGACAGATAAGCAAAAACACTTTATTGTTGTATGCAGAGACTATGTTACCTTGTTGCATATTCTAGGGCATGTTTTGGCTTGGGAACCAGCTTAGCTGGCCATGCAGTTAGTAAGGGCAAAAGCTATGGTGCAGTTAGCTTTCCCTAAAGGGAATAGGTGTTATTTTTATGTGTTGTTTTGATTTAAAGGGACAGTGGGCCTGTTAGCATATATTTAATCCCTGTAAATAAACCCCATGTAAGAGAAGTACGACGTTTCCTGCCTTTATCTGGGACTTAAAAGATGCTACAACGTGGTGTGGGCTTCACTATATATATATATATATATACACAGTGGTCGACAAATCACCAAAAAACCTACTAGCCGAACAAAAAAATCTACTCGCCACCTAGTACTACACGTGTGCTGCTTGGGCCAATAGGAGCTCGCCACGATGTTAAATCCACTCGCCCGGGGCGTGCAAATGTATAGGTTTGTCGAACACTGTATATATATATATATATATATATATATATATATATATATATATATATATATATATATATATATATATACACACAGTATATATATATTAACAAGGGGTTATCTCATATCTCAAAATATGTAGAAAAATTGAATGGGCCATGCCAGAGTGAATCAGATTTATACAGGCAACTATCAGACCTTGTTTGGTATCTGGGCATATTGTACTGTGTAGTTCTGTATACTGTAAATTTTACTTGGTTGGTGTATATAATAGACATGTGGGGTGTGCTAACTTAGAATTTATTTGAATTAATCATATAATAAAGTGGTTGCTTTTAGATTTCACTGCTGAGGATGAAACATGGAGCAGGGGACAGAGAGACCTGTTCATGTTTTATTAGCAAGCATACTGTGTATTCTAACTGTGTACTTTAGCAGCACTGGAGATGTCTAGAGCAGGGGTGCTTAACTCCAGTCCTCAACCCTCCCCCCTCCCTAACAGGTCAAGTTTTTAGGATATCCCAGCTTCAGAACAGGTGACTCAATCAGAGGATTGAGCCACCTGTGCTTAAGCAGGGACTGATTGATACACCTGTTTTGAAGTAGGGACTGATTGAGCAACCTGTGCTGAAGCAGGGACTGAGTCACCTGTGCTGGAATATCCTAAAAACCTGACCTGTTGGGGGGCTTAAGGACTGGAGTTAATCAACCCTGGTCTAAAGGACCATGTCATGTGAATGAAGTGGAAGTACCTCCATTTTGTAACGCTGTGATTAATCGGTAATATGCATGATATACACATGCTTGTACCTCAGCATGAAAGAGTTGGTCCTCAGCAATCTAAATGCTATGTGCACAAACGATATCAAAAACATCCAGTCCTGCCAAGTGTTGCATCAAAAATAAATACTGTATTTAATGCGTGGAAGGAAAATCAACATTGTGTCAGAGCTAAGCTTTTACCAACCCTGATGAAGTACTGTATCACTGCGCAATATAGCAGCACCCAATGCATTCCAATGCATTTGGCAAAGCTATCAGTAGGAACAGTACTCTATCGCATCTGGGTATCTATAGCTCTTCTATTGTCCTATAGTACATACTATACATATGTAACCCATGTCCCCCCCCCCCCCCTGGTCGCAGACTGGACCCCTAGGGTGTAGTGAGGGCTGGCTACGTGTACTATGGTGGTACGTACCTGTGAGGAACAGGAGGGCCTGGGTCTCCCGCGATGGTATAGGGGATAACAGGGACAGGCTTCTGGGGTATATGCCTTCATCTTGCTCAGCATCGGTGCAGCGCCTCCATCTCTGGTAAGCCCTCAGGATGTAGGGTGAAATCCTTCCAGAGAGCCCTTTGCTTCAGGGCGAGAGATGTCAGTCTCACACACACACAGAGTCTTTTGTAAAAGTAGAAATGTCTCTTTATTCTCCTCCAGCAATAGCAGCATATACAGCAGCACTCAGGTACAGTGTACAGGGCCTGGTCCTCCTCTCCTTCTCCTCCAGGCTGTACCCCTGTAGGATGGGCTGTATGGAGCTCCAATACTCCCGACACCCACCCCAAGGAGTATACCTTCTGGATGATGCTAGATCCCCCCCTCACCTCCTGAGCAGGGTGAGGGGCATTGGTCCACCGCACTATAGTGCTATCAGCTCTAATCAGGCTGGGCCTTAGCTTCTCCTCCTAGCACAGGTATCACTCTAATCATGACCCTCTGGTCAGTCACTCCAACACTTCTGAACCCAGGACAGAACTGCTTGTCTCTCACAGGAACAGGCAACACTAAGTTTAGTCAGCCCCACCCCTCATGATGTCAGCAGGCCCCTCCCCTGTGTCTCATGCCTTCCACACAGAGTCAGGGAGCCTACCTCCATCAATCAAGGCAGGGCTTGAAGCGGGGGAAACCCCTGATAACTACTGGCGGCCTGCCCTTAGCAGGACTTACACCAGTAGGAGAAAGATATATAGCCCCCATTTCTTACCGGGGCTACACATACTATACATTGCAGCACTTGCCTTTACAGTCACATAGGTATTACTGTATGTACTGTAGCAGCTTATTTGACACAGCAGGCAAAATCTCAAAACCTTTAACCTGCTATTCTCCAATGATACGGATATTCAGACATACCACTGACCACTGACCACCGATCGGCACTGTTTAATGAACGGCCCCCATTGTGTCACTAAAGCAGAGTTTCTTGCCAGTGGTTAACTGTGTGCAAGAAACGGTGGTGGCAATTGAAGAACCCTTCAATGTTTCAACAGATTGCACAATAAACTATAAAGTCCATTTGGAATCTATTAGCAGTAATTAGGAACACACTACTAAACCCTGACTTCTCCTGAGAATAGTTTTATATGGGTGCGTATTACCCCAAACACTGCGTGACTGCCAGTTTACCATGTGATGCAGTGGTAAACTGGTGTATCATGACTGCCAGGCACAGAAGTGATCAGAATGGTTCCCTTGTTTGTGTATACTATATTAGTCTAAAGGTGTGTCCTTATCTCTGTAACGATCTAAGTGAGGGGTGTGAGCACTGAAAGGGCTTTTGCCTGAAAGGCAAACAAATAAGATTGAGTTGGAATTCTGCTTCTTGGCTTGGTTTCAAGAGATAACTGACAGCACAACGGCACACAGGTTAAAAACAGTAATACGTTGTGACAGTTGCAGTTCAACTCAATCTTTTAATTGCTGGCTTAACACTTCTGCAGAGTTGCAACATATTTTATTGCAAGTCACGTTGGCAGCAAAGGGTTATCCAAATGTGTTAATTAATACAAAAAAAGTGGCAGATGATTTGCAAACGCATTGAAAGACTTGAGTGTGCAAGAGTTTTAAAATGGTCTCTAAATCGGGGTGAACAGGCGACGGATCAGACTAAGATGTAGGGCATGTTGACCATAAAATCAATGAGATGGTCCTTATGATACAATCTTTTGCACATATACACAAAAAAGGAAGCGCAAAAAAAGAAAAAACCATCAGTCAAGATTAATAAAAAAACTTTATAAATTGACTTAATTTTACATACTAAAAATCACATTAAAAAATACATGATGCAATGTGTGGATCCTAGTAGACCCAATAACCCACACAGTTTAAGCACTAATGGGGGGTTCCCAAATCACAAAACCACAGAACTTCAGATGGACTTGTTCAGGGTATAAATTGATGTTGCTGCTTACATATAAAAGGGAACGCACCCCGTGCAAGGCTGGTGAGTATCCGCAACTGGTTGGGCTTCCGTCGTCACGTTCGCTCCCCACTGCGTGATGACATCACCTCACGCAGTTGGGAGCGGACGTGACGACGGAAGCCCAACCAGTTGCGGATACTTTTTTTGGCCCTCTTCTCTTGGTGAACTAATACAATCTTTTAGCTCTCAGTATCATCTCCATGCTGATGACACCCAATCCTACCTCTCCTCCACTGACCTCTTCCTATATCTCTTGTCCCATGTCACCAAATGTCTTTCCACAATCTCCTCCTGGATGGTAGGGAGCTGGTATTGCTGTTCAGGACGTGCTGACAGGCGCATGTGTGAGCAGCCGTTTGCCTATTGGGCGATATGTCCTTACTCGCGAGTGTACTTAAAGTGAGTGTCTTTAAACCGGTGTATGCCTGTATTACTAATAATTTTGTTTTCCATTAGGTATTCCAGAATGTTATCGCATACTAAACCTTTAAGTTGCTTTCCCACTATTGATGTTAGGCTATTTCAGAAAATACCACATTGGAGGTCCTTGTCTTAAGCTTGTGGCCTAGATCCCTGAAATTATTTTTTAGGTCCCTCCATCTTTCTCTAACTTTGTTATTGGTGCCAACGTCTACCAAGACCGCCGGGTCAGTCCCAGCCCCTCCCAACTATCTGTTTATCCAATCCGCAATGTGCCAAACTCGAGCCCCCAGGAGACAACAGACAACTGTTCAGTTCATGCGGTCATGGCAACAGATTGCCCTATCTACCTTCCTAATAATAAAGTCCCCTACCACCACAATCTTTCTTACTCTCTGAGTATCCTGAGTCCTCTCTGTGCTGGAGGAACTATTCCCCTGGCTGCTGGAGGAATCAGTCTCCCCCAGCCTTACCATTCCTGCCCTGACACTCCAAATATCTTCACTCAATCTGGCAAATCTATTGGGATGTGTCAGCTCAGAACTGGCCTGCCTCTTCCTCTTCTAACTGTTACACAGCTACCTGCCTGTTCCTCACTCACAGCTCCACTATCTGCTTGTTACGCCGATGCTCGCCACAAACCGGGACCGGACCGCGGGGCTGAGGTGGGGTTATATAATCACCGACCTTAGTCCACGCAGACTGATCCGGAGTGCGCAGTTCGTAGTCGTACATCGCAGGGTCAGGATTGGAGAAGGCAGCATCGTCGTTATGGAAGCAGGAGTTCGGCAACAGGTAGTCAGGATTTCCCCGCTTCAGCTTAGGAGCGTGAGTGCGGGGGTGGCTTCTGCGCGAGGTGCGGCCTCGGCCCATGACGCCGATCTCAGCAGGAGGAGACAGCAGGCTGGCCGAAGTTCACCGCAGGGCAGCGTCGGGAAGAACCAACGCTTCAGCACAGAAGTCCAAGGCAGGCCACTGCAAGGGGATAGCAGCAGGCTGCAGGAAAGGAAAGGTATCTACTGCTATGAGGGAATGCAGCAGTACCAGTGCTGGCATCAACGCTTCAGCACGGAGGTCCAGGACAGGCCACTGCAGGAGGATAGCAGCAGGCCGCAGGACAGGAAAGGTATCCACTGCTAGGAGGGAATGCAGCAGTACCAGTGCTGGCATCAACGCTTCAGCACAGGCGTCCAGGATAGGCCACTACAGGAGAATAGCGGCAGGCCACAGGACAGGAAGGGTAGCCACTGCTAGGAGGGAATGCAGCAGTTACCAGTGCTGGCATCAACGCTTCAGCACAGACGTCCGGGGTAGGCCACTGCAAGGAGATAGCAGCAGGCCAGTGCTGGCAACAACGCTTCAGCACAGACGTCCAGGACCAGGCCTCTGGATACTCAGGAACTTGGAAGGTAAGAACGCTAGGAGAGAGGCCTGGGGTGGTTTGTGGCAGAGTCAGTAACATAGAGATATGAATAGTTATGCTCGGCGCTGGTTCAGAGCCAACGCCTAGAATATAAAGGGCGGAGATCCAATCACAGGAGGAGGGTGTGTGAGAATTCCTCCAATGAAGTAGCACAGGGCAGAAGCTGCAATGAGAGGCAGCACCTGTGCCATAGATTGCCAGAGGAAGCCTGCAACTGCACAGGTCTGCAAGGCAAAAGTCAAAGCCAGTAGTGGATTCCTTACAGTACCCCCCCCTTCAGGTGAGACCTCCGGACGAACAAGATCCATCACAGATTTGGGGGACATGGAATTGTTCCTAAACCTCCTTAGGCGAGAGGTGGCATTGAAAGCCCATAGTTTGTTGGGATTCCTTACAGTACCCCCACCACTGGGTGAGAAGCCTGGGTGAACAGGACCATTCATAGGTCTGGGAGACATTGAGTTGTTCCTGAAGTGTCTCCGGCGAGAATTAGGTCCACAATCCAGATGTACATTGGCGAGTGCCATGAAAGACAGCGGTGGTACTGCAGTTCTTGGTACATGGACAATGGGACCTGAGGGCTCCGGAATGGGAACATCGGAAGGACAGTAGCCAGGTGTCCGGTGCATAGTAATAGTCCAAGAGTACGGGACACAGGACACAGATTGTCGGACAAAAATGGCAGAGGGACCTTCAGAGAAGGCAATGTTTTTGGTGAAATCAGCACGGAGGAAGTTGCGAGAGTCTTTAGCTTCCAAGGAATTCCGGGTGGTGGTTAGCAAGGGAATGGGGCGGGAGGGTTCACTACACACTATAGCAGCAGTACTTTTGATACCAAGCAGGGTTGCTATCCCAAGCAATTTGCGAGAGTCTGTAGCAGTGTGTATGCAACTCATGGTACTGGCAGTTGAAGAAGGATCCGCTTCCTTTGGTTTGTGATCTTTAGAGAGAATCAAATCCGAAATTGTGGCCTTGGCGAAGGACATAATAAGCATGTCTATACCCATAGTGGACCCATAGAGAACAGGAACGGACGCTTCAGGTAAAGCGACGAGGTCCAGTAAGGGTGTCTTCGTCTTAGGGAGAGGCCAATTGCCATACAGATCGGGCACTTTGGGCACCGCACAGAGACCTGCGAGTAAGGAGTCTGTTTGAAAGGTGAGAAAACAGATTTTATCCAAAAAACAAGGCAGGCGGTTAAGCGGTGCATCAACCTTAGGGAAAAAAGTCTTGGGGTTAAAGCTGGGTGCCTCCAACACAGAGAAAGAAGACAGAGAACTAGAGCTTGGCTTTGGAGTGGAGGTCCCAGGTACCCAGGTCTCACATGATACTGTGGGAGAAGCAATGCAAATTGTTACTGTTTTAAACATAGGGTCTTTAACATCGGTAGCTCCAGGCACCTTTTTGAGAGGTAACCCTAGTTTTGGGACAGGACAGTCAATAGCAAGTACCCCAAGTATTGTGGAAGACACAGAGAAAAATAAGTCCATTTTAAAGACGGGATCTTCTGAAAAAAGGGAACGTTCCAAATGCGATACCCCTGAGTTCGTGGTAGTAGACATACAGTCAGTAGTGGATACCCCGAATACTGTGGGCGAATCAGCGTGAAACAGTATTATTACAGGAATGGGCATCCCAGACTTAAAGTCATTTTTAATCATCCCGGAGGCTGTGGCATGATCCGTGAGAGAAACTGGGGTAAACTCTCCAACAGACACAAGGGACATCTTGCTTGTTACAGAATTGGGTCCCTGAGAATCCCTAGTGAGGGCATCAGACTCCATGGGAGACTTAGTGACAGGGGTTTTGGAACTGATTAAAGGAATGGCAGGTATCACAGATTTACTAGGAGAAATACCTTGCAAAACAGAAATTTTAGTAAAGGTGATAGGCATCACAGATAGGACAGACAGAAGTAAGCTAGGCAAGGTTGCTTCTATAACAGAAGATTTGGCAGCGGCAAAGCTTAACTCAGCGGCTGCTGGAGAACTTTTAACTACAGAGAGAAGGGACTGCAGTTTTACAAAGTCAGGGATAAAGGGAGTCTCAAACTTGAAAGCCTGATCATTCAAAAAGAAGGGCCCTAACTTTAATGGTACTGAGGGAGCAACAGCAGATACGCTGATCTCAGAAGGGGTCACTTGGAAAGGAGCATAATATGTACTGTTCGCTTTAAACCCTAGGATTTGAGAAAAGGAGAACTCAGACAGTGCAAGTGGGGCAACCACGACTGTGCTGGCCTCTGAAGTGGGTATTTGGGAAAGAGTGTCTGGGACATCAGAAATGACAACAGATTCCACGAAAAGGGGTCTATGCTCAGAAGCAGGGGTCTCAGCTCTCTGAGTGGCAGACGGGGTGAGTGAAATACCTAGGAGTAGGGATTCTGCGAACAGGTTTAGAGAAACAAACGGCTCCAGAATACTTTTTACTGGAGCCAGTATTATTGCCGAAAGTTCAGGGGGCATAGCCCCGAGAATTTTAGCTGAGTCAGAGGACAAAAGGGGTTGATCCTCTGAGGCTAAGGAGGTGTCCCTGACTGACGAACTAAAGGGATCTACCAAGGAAGGTTCACAGGGCTGACCTGCAGGGGTTAACATAGGAAAAACCCCAAGAGTTAAATTACTCTGTACCTGAGAATCAGAGAAATAGAAGCTAGTCTCCGAGAGTGGGGTCATAGGGGGTTCTGCCTCTTGCCCTAGAGACCTATCATTAGACTGCGGAATACTAGGGTTAACAGTAGGAACCTCACAGAGCAGACTAGCAGGGGTTAATACAGAAAAAACCTCGGAAACAGAGCTTAGAATTTTTGGTTTAGGAAAAGAGGGCAAACAGGATTCATTCTCTGGTGCTAGGGAAGACACACTGACCTGGGTACTGCAGGGATTTACAGTGGGGAACGCATAAGCCTGACTAGCAGGGGTTAAGACCGAAATAACCTCAGGGAAAGAACTTAGGGAGGTTAACTCAGGATTAGGGAGCGTGGCAGCTTCTTCCTTAGCGGGCAGCGACAGAGAAATGGTTTGACCATTCTTAGGAGAGAGAGGTAACCCCACAGGTTTAGTAACAGGACTGGTAGCACAGAGAATCTGCCAAGCAGCAGCGTAGCTGGCAAGGAGGGGATCCTGTTCTATTATGTGAATGTCTAGTGTTGAGGAAAGTACATGGAGTGTATCTTGAGACTGAGCCAACATGAGGAGGGCGCTCTGTTCTACTAGATGAATGTCCAGTGATGAGGCCAGGGCATAGATTGCCTCTTGGGCGTCGGCCAGTTCCATAGGGTTCACATTATCCCAGGTTAAAGGGGAATCAGGAGAGCGAATACAAGAGGCCAGAGACTGTTTTAAGTTCAGGATGCAGTAAGCCTTAATAAAGAGATCACAACGGCATTGTCTTTGCAAAGGGGTTAAACCTTCATACGTCCACAGTTCATCAATCAGGGGTAGTACTTCACACAAATACTGGCCTTCATAGTGGGACTGATACGCAGGACGGGACATAACTTCAGTTGGAAAATCGCCATCCCCCGCCACGGCGCGGTCCGGTTTTAACGGGCCGAGCATACTGTTACGCCGATGCTCGCCACAAACCGGGACCGGACCGCGGGGCTGAGGTGGGGTTATATAATCACCGACCTTAGTCCACGCAGACTGATCCGGAGTGCGCAGTTCGTAGTCGTACATCGCAGGGTCAGGATTGGAGAAGGCAGCATCGTCGTTATGGAAGCAGGAGTTCGGCAACAGGTAGTCAGGATTTCCCCGCTTCAGCTTAGGAGCGTGAGCGCGGGGGTGGCTTCTGCGCGAGGTGCGGCCTCGGCCCATGACGCCGATCTCAGCAGGAGGAGACAGCAGGCTGGCCGAAGTTCACCGCAGGGCAGCGTCGGGAAGAACCAACGCTTCAGCACAGAAGTCCAAGGCAGGCCACTGCAAGGGGATAGCAGCAGGCCGCAGGAAAGGAAAGGTATCTACTGCTATGAGGGAATGCAGCAGTACCAGTGCTGGTATCAACGCTTCAGCACGGAGGTCCAGGACAGGCCACTGCAGGAGGATAGCAGCAGGCCGCAGGACAGGAAAGGTATCCACTGCTAGGAGGGAATGCAGCAGTACCAGTGCTGGCATCAACGCTTCAGCACAGGCGTCCAGGATAGGCCACTACAGGAGAATAGCGGCAGGCCACAGGACAGGAAGGGTAGCCACTGCTAGGAGGGAATGCAGCAGTTACCAGTGCTGGCATCAACGCTTCAGCACAGACGTCCGGGGTAGGCCACTGCAAGGAGATAGCAGCAGGCCAGTGCTGGCAACAACGCTTCAGCACAGACGTCCAGGACCAGGCCGCTGGATACTCAGGAACTTGGAAGGTAAGAACGCTAGGAGAGAGGCCTGGGGTGGTTTGTGGCAGAGTCAGTAACATAGAGAAATGAATAGTTATGCTCGGCGCTGGTTCAGAGCCAACGCCTAGAATATAAAGGGCGGAGATCCAATCACAGGAGGAGGGTGTGTGAGAATTCCTCCAATGAAGTAGCACAGGGCAGAAGCTGCAATGAGAGGCAGCACCTGTGCCATAGATTGCCAGAGGAAGCCTGCAACTGCACAGGTCTGCAAGGCAAAAGTCAAAGCCAGTAGTGGATTCCTTACACTGCTCCACTAGTCCCAGCCAGGGCCTTCCCAATGAGCATTAAACTCCTTTCAAGATTGTCAATGTTCCTCAATATTGCAAGTTGCCTCTTCAGATCAGCAAACTGAGATTCCAAAGGGACCACCTGCTCACACTTACCACTGGAACAGCTGCTCCAAGTGCACATACATGTGGCAAGATGTGCATTGAGTGGCATTTTTAATCCTTGTCATTATTGCACTATGAAGTATCAAGTGCTTACAATTTACTGTACTTCAATATACTATACCTTGTTTCACCCCATTCCCTGTTCCAACTCCTTCTGCCCATTTTGTGGCACAAGGGAGACCGTGTTCCACATTTATTTTAGTTGTGCCAGACTGCAGCCCCTCTGGTCATTCTTGAGGGGCTTCCTCCTGCAGATCTGGTTTCACTTCTCCCCGTACCTTTTTATTTTTGGGCGCCCTGTATCCCGGAGCACTAGGGCCAGGGACCTCCTCATCAACCTGCTCCTGGTATTAGCCAAATTGGCAATTTATAAGTGCAGGAAGCAGCGTTTGGCTGGGGAGGTATCCCTTACCTGCCAGGCCTTATTCCGGGTGCTGGTGTGCTCCCGTATCCGAGCAGAGTACACCCACGCTGTGGCCACTGGGCAGGAAGCTGCGTTCACTTCCCAGTGGGCCTTAAGCGAAGTGCTCTGCTCGGTATCCCCGCTTGGTTTTTCTTTTAAACTCCACATCCTCATTTAGTGCACTTTATTTTCAGTTACAGGTGCACTTAAATATTTTTTTTGTTGTTGTATATTTGCTTTAAAACTGTTTCTTTTTTTGGTTGGTCCTGACTGGCCAACCAGATGCTGTACTTACTGATTGGATGGCTTCGCCAGCCAATCAGTTAAAAGGTTTTAAAAATATCTGGTTCTAACTCCACACTTAATACAAACAGCACCCAATCAGGAGGAGGTGTCAGAAGCATGGGGGTGTGGCTAATGAGGAGGAAACAGCATGGAGTGGAGAGAGATGTGTGTGTATTTGGTCTGTCCTGTTGTATGTGTTTTCTGTGGCTGTCTTTTGTATATTTCCTCTGTTTTGTCCTGTTGTGTGTGTGTTTTCTGTGGCTGCCCGGGGTGGGTGAGAATGACAGGGAAGGGGTGAGAATGACAAACAGGGGCATGAAAGAGGATGAGGGGCGGGGTGAGAGAGGATGAGGGGAGGGGGGATGAGAGAGGAAAAGGGGAGGGGGTGTGAGGAAGACAGGAGGTGGGTGAGAGGAAGAGGAGGGGGTGAGAGGAAGAGGGGATGGAGGGTGATAGGAAGGGGGGGAGAAGCGTGAGAAGAGTAGGAGTGGGGGGGAGGGGAGGCGATGGGTGGGGGGGTGAGAGGAAGAGGGCATGGGGGAGTGTAGGTATATCAAAATGTAATCGTTGATAAAATGTAATAGTTGATAAAATACAGCTGTGACAAGTAGCAGATCATTAATTTCACCTTAAAGGTTACAAAAGAGTCTATTACATTTAATATTTATACCTGCAGCAGTTTCCACTGTGTATGAGGACGTGGGTACCATGAATATGTTCACTACTGGGATAGAATTATTACATATATTTATACTCCCTCCTTAATTTGTAAATGAAAGTATTCCCTCTCCCTGATATCGCCATAAAAGGGTCACTGGTGAAGGGAAAGTGGCAAATGGTTAAAATGACCCCTACAAGTCTGTTAAGGCATCTGGATTCGCTCACACATCAAAGAATTGAGGGGTATAAGAACTGGTGTTTGAGCCACACAAATCATACATGTGAATCTCATATTTTTGGCACCTAATCCCCTGGGTGAAAACGTAAGTTATCATAAGACATTTGATGTGCCTGTTCACCACCGCTCAATTGGTAAAGTATAAGTCTTACTGTTTTACTCCCGCTTATTTTACAGCCGTTTGTCATTTTGCGCTCTTGTTTCCGTAACAAGCACTGTAAGCCTTTTGTTTATATTAAATCTAAATTGTAATAAGTAGAGTCTTTGAGCTTGCATTGACTCCACTGCCTTGGAAGGGATTGCTCTAATTTTATAACACGTATTGCTAAATTGAGTTTTTGTTCATTTGCATGTTCTTCTGAGGCACCAGGTATCCCTGAGTTATAGGATGTTAAATGAATTGTAGTGGGGGGCAGCATAATTGGGGTGTAGTGGGACCGTTTTGGGGGGGTGAGTGCTCATTTATAGTGCAGCACCTTGTGACAGGGCCTTCCGCTGGTTTAAAGAAGGCAGCACACTTAAAGCCTGTCTGTAGCTGATGAGACCAGCAGGAAGCTGGTGAATTGAACCTAGAGTAAACCAGCCAGTCTCCACCTGGCTCAGCAAGCCGGGTTAAATGTGTGCTGCCAAACTGCATGGTTTCTCTATCACAGTGGGACTGTGCTGCCAGAGAGATCCCCAGGAAACAGATCTCTTTAGCACAGTGGGACTGCACAGCCAGAGAGAGATCACAGGGAACCAGACCCTCTATTCCAGTATGCAGTGGACCCTAGAACCTACTAGAGGGTGCATCCCATGGACACCAATCAAGACCCGGTCTGATATAAAAAAAAAAAAAAAGTGTGCAGAGCACACGCATTTTAAGTGAAACTTCCTTGTCTTTTGTCACTGAAATTGTATTTTTGATGGTGATGTTTTTAATTAAAAATCAAAACACAATTTCAGTGCCAAAACGCAAAAACGTTTGACTTAGAACGCGTGTTTTAGCTATTTGCACTTCTATATAGTAACTGTGAATTCCTTGTGTGTCAGTCAGTGTGTGTGTGTGTGTGTCAGTCAGTGTGTGAGGGTGAGGTCTCCATGTCCTGCTGCTGGTGCCTTCTGTGCAGATGCGCCGAGCCGGAGCCAGCGTCTATTGCGCAGGTGCGCCCAGCTGGAGCCAGCATCTTCTGCGCAGGCGCATCCAGCCAGATCCTGCGCAGGCGACCAGCCGAAGTCTACTTGTAACACAAAATTATAAACAGCACTCACAATAGAGAGTAGATATATAATGCGGGGTGCCGTGGACAAGAGAGGACCCAAACCCTCTCAAACACAATACACAATACTGAAATAGTCCAGCACTCCCTAAATGGAAAAATTGAAATCACTAGTATGCAACCAATAAGTACATTTTAATGAAAACACAAATGAATCAAAAAACATGCAACGTCACAAATATAGAACATAAACATATAGGTATAATCACATATAACGTGTGTGAAGGAAGGATATACAAGGGAGACAAGTTGTAAAAAAATGGGGATAGTGTATGTGTCGGAGTGGGGGCAAAACAGCACAAAAAGGGGGGTAAGTGGGTATATAGTGGGAGTGCAGGGGGGCAACGTTTCGGGAATTAACCCTTCATCAGGCCTGTTCCCCTATGTCCCAGAGGGACTATATGTTCTATATTTGTGACGTTGCATGTTTTTTGATTCATTTGTGTTTTCATTAAAATTTACTTATTGGTTGCATACTAGTGATTTCAATTTTTCCATTTAGGGAGTGCTGGACTATTTCAGTATTGAGCCGAAGTCTACTGCGCAGGTGTGCCTGGCCGGAGCCAGTATCTACTGCACAGGCGCGCCCAGCAGGAGCCAGCGCCTACTGCGCTGGCGAGCCCAGCCATCAGCAACGGCTCCTGCGCATGCGTGTCGAGCGTGGGAGGCCTCCGCATACATGTCAAACTGGCAACACGGACGGCCTCTTCTGCCAGCAGTGACGTCACTTCCGTGGCTGCACTTCCGTCACCATGAAGATGATTTACTCCAAGGCAAATTTTCATTTGGTAGGTGCCAGCAAAGAAGTTTCACTTCAAAAGCCCTCTGCTTACAGGTACCTCTTTGGACTTTGGGGTCAGAGATTGATAAGAGGCTTAGCCTCCCAGCACTGCAGATAGGGACTGAAGTGTGAGTTAGCCCTGACCAAGGGATAGGCCTGTTTTTGTTTTGCATGCTGACATGAAGCTTTACTATTTAAAGCCTTGTGCTCAATAATAGCCAACATTTATTTTCCCTTAAATGCATCTCCCTGGTTATACCTCTGCACATGTCTCCTTCAGACCCGGGCCATGCCGCGATAATCCTACCAAGTCAGCCACCGGTCTGTAAAAGCACAGAGGAGTCCCAGAGAGAAGCCGTATCTCTGTCTCCCCGAGCAGCTCTGACAGCAACCAATGTATTGTTTGAATAATTTTTCTCCACTGGATTGCAGCAGGGGGTATCCAAAGTTGAACCCCATGCATGCCAGCCCTTGTTTTTTTTTTTCAAACATTTTTATTAGGCATAATCATCTTTACAGACATTGGTTTTACATTATCAGTGTTGGCCTAATACAGTTGTATTTTCCTTGTTCATGTGGGGGGAGAGAGAAAGAAAGGAAAGATCCCCTATGGCCAAGTCATGGTCCCTGGGGTGTGGAAAAGAAAGAGAAGAAGGGAGAGGAGGGGGAGAGAGAGGGAGTGTCAAGGATTGGACTTCGGCTGAAGTGGATCCCAGTGGCAGGAACAGCAGGGAGCGAAGTAGAAGTCACAAGCAGAGATCAGAGGCAGGCGGCAGGTAGCGAAGTCAGGAAACAAGCAGGGGTCCGAGGCAGGCAGCAGGTAGCGAAGTCAGGAAACAAGCAGGGGTCCGAGGCAGGCAGCAGGTAGCAAAGTCAGGAAACTAGCAGGGGTCCGAGGCAGGCGGCAGGTAGCGAAGTCAGGAAACAAGCAGAGGTCGGCAACGAGGAAACTGGAACAGGATGATAGCAATAGCTAACACAGCAGTAAACACAGGAACCTTGCAGGAGCTAAGGAACCAGTATAAACAGGCAAGGAGGAACAGGAAAGGGAGGTTTATATAGGCAGGCTGAGAGGTGGAGCACAGGTGCAGAGGTGTCAGGTATCAGGTTCTGGAATGTTCCTAGTTTAGCAGCAGCAATCCCGGTGGACAAGTTTAGGTACTGCAGGCTATAACAAGACATTTAGAGTGGCAGCAGTCCCGGTGGCCAAGCATGGGTACAGCAGGCTAGAGAATATGACATTACTCCCCCCTCCCAAGAGCGTTCTCCGGACGATCCTTGCTAGGCTTGTCTGGATATCGTCGGTGGAAATCTTTGACTAGTCGAGGAGCATTGACAAAACCTTTGGGTTCCCAAGACCTCTCCTCTGGGCCATAGCCCCCCCAGTGAACCAGGTACTGTAGTTTCCCTTGGTGTAACCTGGAATCCAAAATTATTTCCACAATGAATTCCTCTTCGTTATCCACGAGGACGGGTTCAGGGGGAGGAAGTCTCCGTCCAGGAAACGGGTTCTCACGGAAAGGTTTCAGCAGAGAAGAGTGAAACACAGGGTGTATTTTGATGGTCTCAGGAAGCTCTAATCTGAAGGACACTGGATTTATTAGTGCTGAGATGCGAAATGGCCCGATGTATTTTTGGCCCAATTTAATGGTTGGAACCTTTAGACGTAGATTTTTTGTAGAAAGCCAGACTTTATCCCCGACTTGAAATTCTGGGGAGGGTCTGCGGTGTTGGTCTGCTGCTCTTTTGTACTTTACTTGAGTCTCACGAAGTGTCTCTTTGAGGGTCTCCTGGATGTCTCGCAGAGTCTCCAGTTTCTCTGTAACTGCCGGAATGGGGCCCGAAGATGGGAAAACGAGGAATAAAGGTTGGATGAAATCCATAATTTGAGAAAAAGGTGCTCTTCTGAGTCGATGAATGATGTGAGTTGTTGTATGAAAACTCAGCTAATGGTAGGAAATCAATCCAGTTATCCTGGAGATGACAAACAAAACATCGTAAGTATTGTTCCAAAGTCTGATTGGTCCTTTCTGTCTGGCCATTGGATTGTGGATGATAGCCAGACGATAAATTGAAACGAATTCCTAGAGAGGAACAAAAGGTTGTCCAAAATTTTGAAGTGAATTGTACCCCTCTATCGGATATGATCTCATGAGGAGCCCCATGAAGCCGAAACACCTCTTTCACTATCAACTTGGCTGTCTGGTCTGCAGAAGGAAGATTCTGTGCTGCAATGAAGTGAGCCATCTTTGTAAGTCGATCCACCACTTCCAGGATGGTATTATGTCCATTTGATCGTGGCAGGTCAACAATAAAATCCATTGATATGGACCCCCAAGGACGAGTTGGAACCGGAAGAGGCTGCAGTAAACCCACAGGTGATGCTCGAGGGGTTTTGGTCCTAGCACAAGTCTCACAGGAGAGGACATAGTCTTTAACATCTTCTGCTAATTTAGGCCACCAAAAAGAGCGAGACAACAGTTCCTGTGTCTTGAGAACACCTGGGTGACCAGCGGGTCGGGAGTTTTGCATTAATTGGAGCACCTCTAATCTTACCTCCTTAGGGACGAACAGACGATCATTACAGTTCCAGAGACCATCACATAGAAATAGTTCTGCTTCCGGAGGAGGGTTTTTAAGAAAAGTGTCATTTGAGTAGGCTCCCTTTATTCGTGTGAGGAGATCGGCAGAGAATGTGACGCCCAAAAAATTTCTTTTTGGGTGAATAGTTTCTTCTTGCTCTTTGTCTGAACTAGGATTCGGAAAGGACCGTGACAAGGCGTCGGCTTTCCCATTCTTGGAGCCAGGGCGGTATGAGATGTGGAACTGAAATCTTGCAAAGAAGAGAGCCCATCTGGCTTGTCGCGCAGACAGTCTCTTTGCGGATCGAATGAATTCTAAGTTCCTATGATCCCTAAAGACCGTAATTGGATGATTGGCCCCCTCCAGTAGATGTCTCCACTCAGAGAATGCAGCTTTTATTGCCAAGAGTTCTTTGTTTCCGATGTCATAATTTCGTTCAGCTGTTGACATTTGGTATGAATAAAAGGCACATGGATGAAGGAGCATCTTTGTGACAGAATGGCACCAACAGCGGAGTCGGATGCATCCACTTCCAAGATGAATGGTAATTCTGGATTTGGATGGATGAGGATAGGGGCAGATGTGAAGAGTGACCTCAATTGTTCGAATGCCGCATCCGCTTTAGGAGACCATTTGAAGGGGAATTCTTTCCGTGTGAGATGGGTGATTGGAGCAATAATGCCAGAGAAATTTTTAATAAAACATCTATAGAAATTGGCAAAACCCACAAATCTCTGAATGTCCTTTTCATTTCGAGGGATTGGCCATTCCACCACGGCTTGAATCTTGCCTGGGTCCATACTCAAACCCTCGAGAGAGATGATGTAACCGAGAAATTGCATGTTGGTCTTTTCAAATTCGCATTTTTCTAACTGATGTACAATTTGTACTTACGGAGACGCTCAAGGACAATTCGGACATGTCTCTGATGATCCATGATGTTATCTGAGAAGACAAGGATGTCATCCAGGTATGCCACTACGAATTGGTCCAATAACTCTCGGAGGACATCATTAATTAAATGCTGGAAGGTAGCAGGGGCATTACAGAGTCCAAAAGGCATCACCAGATATTCATAGTGCCCATAACGGGTTCGGAAGGCTGTTTTCCATTCGTCACCGGGTCGAATGCGGACCAAATTATACGCTCCTCTGAGATCTAATTTGGTAAAGATTTTGGCTGACCGAATTCTTTCCAATAGTTCAGGTATCAGAGGTAATGGGTACCTGTTCTTCACCGTAATCTTATTTAGTTCCCGATAGTCAATGCAGGGGCGTAGAGAACCGTCTTTCTTTCCCACGAAGAAGAGCGCAGCGCCTGCTGGAGAAGTAGAGCGTCGGATAAAACCCTTTGATAGGTTCTCCTGTAGGTAGTCATTGAGGACCTTCAATTCCGGTTCTGAGAGGGAATAGATTCTTCAAACGGAATGGCAGCACCCGGTAATAATTCAATGGGACAGTCATAAGAGCGATGTGGGGGAAGCGTATCTGCGTTCTTCTTGTCACACACATCTAAAAACTCAGAGTAAGGAGCCGGCAGAAGATTCTCTTGAGCCTTACTAAGATTTCACGGGCCTTACTGTGGTTCAGATCCGTCTGGGGTTGTATCCTGATCTGGTTCGGATTAATGGGTTAACCAGGGTTCCCAGATTTGATAGAAACCTTCAGTTGAGCGTTTCAAGAAGGCCGTGAGTTTTTCCATACTCATAACATCGTTAACTCTTTTTTTCACTAGCTGTTTGGTGGGGGGCACTATCTTCTTCCAAGAGTATGCGACTGAACACCTTGCTGCTGTTAGAATAAAGGAGATTAATTTCCATACTGGGCGATCGATGTCCTCTATCGGTCTGCCCAGTAGGAAGGTCAGTGGATCTATAGGAATTGTGAGGCCTGTGACCTCTTTTATCAAATCTTGTACCATAAGCCAGTATTTCTGAATTTCTGGACATGACCACCAGATATGGGCCATGTCCCCTCTATGTCCACAGCCTCTCCTGCATAGATCTGAGGCCAGAGGGTAGATTTGTTTTAACCTCACTGGGGTAAGATACCAATGATACATTATTTTATAGATGTTTTCCTTCACCGTGGTACAGATGGAAGTTCCTGAGGCCGCATCCCATATTTCCTCCCAGTCCTCTCTGTCAATAACTATGTCCAATTCCGCTTCCCATTTAAGCATATAGTCGTGAGCGGTAGAGTTCGCCGGATTCTCCATGCCGGCATATATTTGTGTTATTAGACCTTTTTGATGTACTCCTTCGCGACAGAGCTTCTCAAATTTTTTGAGAGGGGGGAATTTCAATGATGGGGACATTTTTTGTAGAAAGTGTCGAATTTGGAGAAACTTAAATGTATCCAGGTGGGGTAATTTTAATTTGGTTCGCAATTCTTGAAGACTCAGGAACTGTCCATCGCTCAGCAGGTCCACGATCGCTCTGATCCCCATTGTTTTAAATAGGTCGAATTGTCGGGTTTCACACCCTGGTGGGAATTTAGGGTTGTCAAATATTGGAGTGAGCTGAGAGCAAGGGGACGAGAGTAGGAATTCAGTTTTAGTTTTTCCCCTTTTGTCCCAAGTATGTTTCATTGCCCCCAGCACGAATTTGGGCGCTATGTCATTTCCCCTGTCACCGCTCCAGAGAAAAGCTGGTAGAGCAGGCGTTCTGGAGTAGTGAGATTCAATTGCTAGCCAACATAGCTTGTCTGGGTCCGAGTTCCACATGACCGCCTGTTTTAATTGGGCTGCTTGGTATTATCTATTAATGTCTGGGACCCCCAGTCCTCCTTTTGTCCTAGACGCCATAAGAACCGACCTAGCTACCCGGGGTCTCCTTCCGTTCCAAATAAATTGGAAGATTTTATTTTGGATAGTTTTTAATTCAGAACCAGGGACATGGATCGGGAGCGTCTGGAAATAATATAATAATCTGGGGAGTATATTCATTTTAACTGAGATCATTCTCCCGATCCATGAGATCTGTTTTTTTCCCATTTATCCAGATCTTTTTTAATTTTCCTAAATAGGTTGGGATAATTATTTTGGTGTAGGGAGCAATAGTTCCTCGATACATATACTCCCAGGTATTTGATGTATGTAGGGCTCCACTTATAATTAAAGTTTGATTTCAATGTCCGCATCTCTGGTTCTGATAGATTTAAGTTGAGGGCTTCTGACTTATCACTGTTAATTTTGTATCCTGATATTTTGCCAAATTCCTTTAATTCTTTGTGTAAGTTGGGAAGGGAGATCTAGGGCTGCGTTAATGTTAATATGATATCGTCTGCGAACAATGAGACTTTATAGTTTATGCCGCCAATTGGTACCCCCTGTATATTTATATTGTCTCATATTTTAGACGCTAGTGGTTCGATTGTTAGGGCGAAGAGGAGGGGGGACAAAGGGCATCCCTGTCTCGTTCCATTTTTAATTTCAAATTTTTTTGCTGTACCCCCCGGGAGTTTCACCACTGCAGACGGGCTGCAGTACAGCGCTCGGACTCCCGCTAGATATGCATCTTTAAAGCCAAATTTCTGCATTGTTTTGTCAAGAAATAGCCAATCAATTCTATCGAACGCCTTCTCTGCGTCCAGGCTTAACAGAACCGCTTTGGTAGCTGTGAGGTGGGCATGATCAACTATATTTATAATTTTGCGGGTGTTGTCTGAGGCTTGTCTGCCAGATACAAACCCCACCTGGTCGTTGTGAATTAATCTCGGTAGGATGGGATTCAGTCTATTTGCCAGGATTTTTTGCTGTATAGCTTAAGATATACTGGACACCTAACAAGCTCCTATTGAACCCACAAATAACCACAACATATATATAAGCATATGAGTGTCACAGAGGAGTGCTACTGAGCATGGCAATATATATTTAAAACCAGAGACAGAACATAAAACACAGACAAAGCTCAGTTTTAGCACATCCAGTGAAACTCATACACGGTACAGTGCCTAAATATATATGTATAAATATCTATTAAGTAAAATGGTCTTTTAGTTTGACATTTTTGGCCAAAATTGTTGTAAGCCCCTGAGCCAACTTCACGGCAGACCACAATTCAGGGGTCCCTAACGCTAATATAAATTCTTAATAACCTGTGTAATAACAGGAAGAATGATTTATAGTAAATCTGTCAATATTAGTTGCAAAGTTCTAAGTCTGATTGAAGCCTTTATTAACCTGTACATTACCAGGAAAAGCACTCTGTATTAGAGTTGTCACAACCATCCTGCAAGCAAACAAGTTCCCCTGTGTGGAAGATGCTATGGAGTGAGCCCTTAACCATTTAAATGTGGGAGGGGGTGAGCTTCAATTAAGTAGGAGGTTGCCACCCTCCAATCAGCCAAGACTAGCTGAAACACAATTGTAAAATATACTGGACACCTAACAAGCTCCTATTGAACCCCCAAAATAACCACAACATATATATATTAGTGTCACAGAGGAGTGCTACTGAGCATGGCAATATATATTTAAAACCATATTTAAATGGTTAAGGGCTCACTCCATAGCATCTTCCACACAGGGAAACTTCTTTGCTTGCAGGATGGTTGTGACAACTCTAATACAGAGTGCTTTTCCTGGTAATGTACAGGTTAATAAAGGCTTCAATCAGACTTAGAACTTTGCAACTAATATTGACAGATTTACTATAAATCATTCTTCCTGTTATTACACAGGTTATTAAGAATTTATATTAGCGTTAGGGACCCCTGAATTGCGGTCTGCCGTGAAGTTGGCTCAGGGGCTTACAACAATTTTGGCCAAAAATGTCAAACTAAAAGACCATTTTACTTAATAGATATTTATACATATATGTTTAGGCACTGTACCGTGTATGAGTTTCACTGGATGTGCTAAAACTGAGCTTTGTCTGTGTTTTATGTTCTGTCTCTGGTTTTAAATTTTTATTTATGTATAGCTTAAGATCATTATTTAGTAGGGAGATTGGTCGGTAGCTCCCACATAGCAGTGGGTCCCTACCCTATTTGTGGATGATGGCGAGATTGGCCTGGGTCATTGATGGGGGGATTGGGCTGCCGTCCATGAATGAATTGAATAAGCTGAGTAGGTGTTTAGTTAGGATCGGGGAGAATCTTTTGTAATAAACATTGGAGAAGCCGTCGGGGCCAGGGCCTTTTGAGATTTTTAATGTTTTTATTGCGTCCGCCAGCTCTTTTTGGGTATTTTTTGCATTAAGCATTTGATTCTCCTCCTCTGTCAGTGTTGGTAGGAGGCAATCGGACAGGTAATTACTAATAGGTTCAGTGGCTGGTGTCCCCGTGTTCCCACCCTGAGCCTTGAGGTTATAAAGTTTAGTATAAAATGCGGTAAATTCCTCCGCTATTTTCTGTTCGTTATAGATTATTTCTCCCGATTTATTTTTTATCGCTGTGATCTGGGAACGCTTCTGTATACCTCTTAGTTTGCTCGCCAAAAGTCTGTCGGCCTTATTGCCCTTGTCATAGTATTTCTGACTAGTCCATGTAAGAGCTTTTTCTACTTCTTCCATTTGGGCTTGTTATAGCTCATTCCTGGCTGTGGTCAAGGTTTTATAAATCTTTTTCGAGGGGTTGGATTTGTGCTGTTGTTCCAGCTTAATTATTTTAGTTGTCAGATCTGTTATTAATTTCACCTTGGCCTTCTTTCTGTGGGATGCAATTGAAATAAAAGTTCCCCTAATTGCTGCCTTATGGGCTTCCCACAAAACCGCAGGAGAGTCTACTGTGCCCAGTTGAGAGCGAAGTACTCCCTAAGAGCCTTTTTAATTTCTTTTTCTACCTCCGGGTGGTTCAGTAGGGAGTCGTTCAGCTTCCAAGTGTAGGCGGTTAATTTATGAAATGGGGTGGATAGGGTTAATGTGATGGGGGCGTGATCTGACCATGTAATGGGGCCTAAGTCCGAATTTGTGCAGGCTTCCAGGATATTTTTGGTAGCAAAAAAATAGTCTATACGAGTGTATGACTGGTTTTAGCCCTGCTGTTGGATTCTCCAGATGTCCATTAAGGAATATTCCTTTGTGATCGTTTTAAATTGTTTCTCCATCCTCTGAGGTGGAGCTCTGTGTTGGCCTTGTTGGCCTGAGGTTCTGTCCTCCGCAGAGTTTATGGCCATATTAAAGTCTCCGCCCACAATCAACGAAGATAGGTAGGTAGGGTCAACCTTTTCTAACACTGCTTTCAGGAATTCCGTTTGATTATCATTTGGCGCGTAGATGTTGATCAGAGCGACCGGCGAGCCAGCCAGTGAGCCA
The DNA here is from genome assembly GCF_040206685.1 of Ascaphus truei. Lineage (NCBI taxonomy): Eukaryota > Metazoa > Chordata > Amphibia > Anura > Ascaphidae > Ascaphus > Ascaphus truei. The sequence continues at coordinate 388,781,398 of NC_134483.1, read as the reverse complement.
TATACCATTAGAAATCTACCCTCTGGGTCTGAAGTGGTTTTGGTGATATTGAATGGGGTTCCTTGTCGGAGCAGGATCACTACTCCCCGCTTTTTACTGTTAAATGACGAGAAGAAACCCGTAGGGAATATATTGCTAATCAATTTGGGCAGCTCTTGGGATGTAAAGTGCGTCTCTTGGAGAAAGATGATATCTCCCTTGGACTTTTTCAGCTCTTGGAGCGCCAGTCGTCTTTTTCTATTATTATTCAGACACTTTACGTTTAGTGATACAAGTTTAATTGCGGACTGACTAGCCATTTGGGTGAGAGAGTTTAGTGTCCATCGGGGTCTCGCCCTTCCCACCGGGGAGATCCTGGTTCGTTGGTTCAGAGAATCTTTTTAACGCTTCTTGATGGTGCTGTTTGAGTATGGGTGTCAGGCCCGCCCGACGAGGGGTTGGGTGGGAGGGGGGCAGGGAAGGTCGAGAGGGGGGGGAGGGATTAGGCTGCTGGGACAGGGTCAGCAGCAAGAGCAAAGTGGGACGAGGTCAGCTAAGGACCTCCAATAAGTACGGCCGGGATTGGCTACCGGCATTTGGGCGTCAGGCCCAATGGGGGGGGAATCCGATGGTTCAGGTATGGGCGTGCAGGGAAGGTGCGGACCCTTGTACTTGCTTAGTGTAAGCTCTACCTTAGTTTAAGAGGGGAGGGGGGAGGAAGGGGAGGGGGGTAAGGGGGAAGAAGGGGGAGGGGGGGAGAAGGGGGAGGGGGGGAGAAGGGGAGGGGGGGAGAAGGGGAGGGGGGGAGAAGGGGAGGGGGGGAGAAGGGGGGGGTAGAAGGGGGAGGGGGTAGAAGGGGGAGGGGGGAGCGGAGAGGGAGAGAGTCAGAGTGATAAGAAACAAAGCAGAACAGTGCATAAACGTCCCCAGGAGCCGTATCAAGTACTGGTATAATTCTGCATAACCCTATTGGCCAGCTTAATAGCTTGTTGCCCCTCGCAGGGGGGAAATTGTACAGAAAGCCCCAGGGGGGATAGTCCTGGGTTGATAGACTGCATAATATTACATTTCAAGGATGCTGTCAGATAACTTGCTGGCTAATGCCGTGGTTTTTGCTGAAGCTTGCTGGGAAGAGGGGGGGAGGGAGAGGAGGGGGAGGGGAGGAAGGGAGAGGAAGGGGGGGAGGGAGAGGAAGGGGGGGAGGGAGAGGAAGGGGGGGAGGGAGAGGAAGGGGGGGAGGGAGAGGAAGGGGGGGGAGGGAGAGGAATGGGGGGGAGGAAGGGGGGGAGAGGAAGGAGGGGAGGGAGGGAGAGGAAGGGGGGAGGGAGGGAGAGGAAGGGGGGGAAGGGGGAGGGGGGGAGGGGAGCGGAGAGGGAGAGAGTCAGAGTGATAAGAAACAAAGCAGAACAGTGCATAAACGTCCCCAGGAGCCGTATCAAGAACTGATATAATTCTGCATAACCCTATTGGCCAGCTTAATAGCTTGTTGCCACTCGCAGGGGGGAAATTGTACAGAAAGCCCCAGGGGAGCCCTTGTTTTTTTAAATAGAAAAGCTGTCAATATATTTAGCCATGTACAACATTATACATAACGTTCAATTGCATAATTGAGTGACAGTTCGATGAGCTTGGACTAAACGGGGACAATTTAATGGAGAAGTGTTGAACTCCACTAAAGTACACGAGATCAGTGATGCTACTTTTCTCATTCAAAGCATGTGATTTACTCCAAGTGATTAACCCTTGAGAAGCATAGTCCACAGTACACTGGGAGAAGAAGGTTTTGAAAGCTCTGTGCTATAGTATTTCTGCTATGAAGAACCCTAATGTTGATCCCCCTAATAGATATGAGAACCCACAACGAATGTGAAAGCCTGAAGTGTGACATCTGACACTGACGTACAGAAGACAGAAACTTCAAAAGATCTTACAAACTCAGTCAAAATCGGTGGATGATGGGAAACATGTTTATCTCTGTTTACAGTTAAGACAGAAATAATATACAGCAAATGGACATCATTATAACCATGTTGCAGAGGTGTCATTTTCAAAAGGCACTTATTTGTTCATTTGGTGCATTGATTAAAGCCAGCAGCTGACCTTGGGGTTATGTATACTTCTCATCTGTTTTCTATCTCTGCTGTCCCCACCTGTGGAGCTTCTTAGGGTTGCTTGGTAAGATCAGAACAAAAAGCTTAGTTGTTTTCCTTAACAAGTCCGGGCGTCCGCATGCAAGGGAAGTGATGGGATGGAGCAGGGTGTTGTGTCCTTGTACCACGTGATCCATTACCACGTACAGAACAAAGGGATATAAAAGGATATGAAACAAACGGAAAGGGGAATATAATAACAAGAATGAGAAATATGACCAGAAGACTGGAGCAGTTTTACTCCAGGAGAAACCTTGGTTTAAAAAACACAATGGGAATGACCACTGTTTCATACCTCGGCAGTCCCTGTACAACAAGGTTCTGCAGAGTAAATGAGTACTTCAGTATTAGGTGATGCCTTTTTTATTTGGACTAACAATTGATATTTTAACACAAGCTTTCGAGACTCTCTTCCTCAGGTCAAGCAATTCGGATTACAAAAATGTTGAGAGCCCTGGGCTGGGGAAGGGAATGTGGGTATCTCTGGCCCCACCTCAGTTTATTTTGAGGCCATTTCACACAGGATTTCCGTCTGGACTTCTTTTCGATAACCTAATGGTTTTCTGACATTTTCCGGACTTGTTATATGTCAGCTGAGGTTTTGGTGATCTACCTGCCGAGTGGTCATTGTTCTTGTGGCCACATAATTCTCTCTTTTTTTTTTTTTTAGTTAACAATTGTTATAGTAATATTGTTTTCTTATATGCAGCTCTGTACATAGAATTTCGCAGGCGCTACCTGCACCTGCCCCACTGTGTTTACAATCTTAATTCTGTTGTCTGAGGCACAGGGAGATTGAGTGACTTGCCCAAGTTCACAAGGAGAGCTGATATGAACCAGGTTCCCCAGCTTCAAAGGAAGTGACATCACCATTGAACTGCTCATTTAGCCCTATCTGTAATTATGTAGGGATGAACATGTGTTCATAGCGGCACAAAATAGGATACACATTGACTAAACAAGACAAGGTCATTACAAGGATGACTGCTACTGCAATAAATGGAACCACCCTCCCTTCCATAAGGATTATACTACAGTCATTCAGCTCACTTCTGTAGCAACCAGATTTAGAAACATTTCCAGTAGGAGGAAGGAGCATTTTTACCTTGTTGGTTTGGACATTTTCTCATGTTGTGCCCTTTCAGGGAGGCGTTAGAAAACCCAGAAGGTTGTGCGTTACAATGCAATAAGGGCATCAATTATAAAAGGTAGTCGTTAAGAAAAGGCGTCCTTAAAGAGCAGACAGATTACACGCCCAGAAGAGCATGCCATCTCAGTTTCAGTATCGGAGGTAAAATAGCTTTGTAATATGCCTGGGTCAATTCCTCCTGGGACCAAAGTGAACTAGGGACTGTGATGTGTTTAATATGTTGAATGTAGCTTCTATTTCTTATTTTTTTTTTTTAAATGTGTTAATTTATTTATTTACATTTTTTGACACTTCCGTGGCGAACAAATGCTTTAGAAAGTTTTACAATTTCTATCTAATGCGTTTTGGTGATAAGACTATGTCAGTACTGAAATCTACAGGTAAATTGCTAGCTTTGCTCGTTAGTTTGTTTGTAAGGAGATTATGATGCCATCTTTAATCAAACAGATAAACGTAATGAGCAGGAATTCAGCGCGACGAAAACATAAATTTCTCATGCTATTCAAGTAAGTAACGGTGTCACTCACTTGGAATCCAATTGCACACTTGTGCTGTTTAAACATGGTTTGTGACCCACGATATGGGATAATTTTTAAACACAAGATTACCACTTATTATGACTGACATTAAAAAAAAATTGCTAAAAATATAAGAAATGCAAAGATTTTGTTAAATTTAAATGAAAGTGGTCCATGAAAAAGGGTCAGCATCTACCAATAATGAGTGCATTGGGCAACAATGGGGACTTCAAATATGTTTAACCCATTTCTTACCCTGCTGGAGAGAACAGGGGCATATTCCATTTCACACAAATGTGCCTTTTACATGGTGGAGCTCAGGCTTTGTATGTGTAACCCCCTTTCCCCTTGCCTAAGGGAAACCGCGGGAGACTACGTGTGCTGCTGAACCTGTGAGGCTTACAGGAAGCCAAAGCCTCCGCTCCTGGGGTGCTATATCTCACAATGCAGCGCCTCCACCTATGAGGATCCCAGCGTAGGCGGATGCATTCCTCATAGGAACCAATAAACCACTAATACAATCAGGTATGTATATCTTTCTTTACTGAGACCCCAGTAAGGTAAATAATGCAGCACATACAATAACACACACAATAATACAACAATGCAATACACAATACTCCTGTGTGTTTCCCCCCCCCCCCGCCCCCAACCGTACTGAGGGTGCTGTGGCACCAATAACCCCGAGTGTCTGTCCCAGCAATCCCACCCAGGGTGAGGTAGCGCTACCCCCTGTGAATGTTGGTGCATGTTGGGTACCTGCCTGGGTACTCCAGTTCCCGGGTGTAGCTTGCAGACTTGGACTGAAAAAGGTCCACCGCTGCGGGGCCTCTGACAATAATCCCCTCTCTCCTAAGGGTCCAGCTCTCCACTGGGGGTGAGCTCCAGCCGGAGTGTCACACATGTGTCTCTGAACCTGCAAGGTAAGCCTAGTCCAGGAAGCCACTTGCTCCCTGGACACTACCTACTCCTGTCCTGGCTCCCACGTGACTGACTCGCGGGCTCTCGTCCCGCGGAGGATATCCTCTTCTCCCCTTCCGGTTTGGGGCCTTCGCGCATGCGCAATGTCCTTGCGGCACCATCTACAAGATGGCCGCTGCCTTTGCCGTGTCCTGAGCAATGTACCCTGCAGCGCCACCTTCAAGATGGCCACCGCACTATCACATCCTGCACATGTGCCAAGCCTCACGTATGTGCGATAGCTTCCCAAAATGGCCACCGCCTGCCCTGGAGCATCGGAGTGGTTCCCCGACCCAGAGGCAGGGTAAGGGGACCCCGCTACAATGTTTTTTTTAGGAGTATCAGGCAGACAAGTGACCTGTGTATAACTATGTTTGGGAATGTTCTTTTTGCAGCTGGGAGTCAAGAAAACAAGTTCTAAAAAAATCCTTTTCTTCGGATCAGAAATGGAAAACAAATTCTGTGAAAAGGATTTTTGAACAGACTGGTTTCTCTGCCTTTCACACTCCAAGACTGCCAATTCCCTCTTGTCTGCAGGTCCTCGGGTAGTGTTAAATTGTTAGTCGTCTAAGCATTATTTAGGAATCCCGTTTGACCTGCCAGGCCTTAAATGGATTGTCAGCAATTCCTCAAGGGCCTCTTCTCCAACCCAGGTGTTATTTCAAAGTCCGTACAGAACTTAGATTTGCACATAACATATGCTTTGTCATCAGGAATCACTGACCCAAGACCTTACAATCTAGTTTTTGGTACATAAGTCATGAGCAGATGTCATTAATAACACATGAAATGGATACTTGTAACAAATCGACAGTGTCCAGCACCAGAGGGACAGCCAAAAAAGCATGTTGTGGAGGCTACCACAGGGGGACCAACCACCAGAGATCAGGAAATGTCTCCCCTGTCATATACTTGACAGATCATTAACATTTCTCAGTGCAGATGTAGATCTATTTGCACTCAGATGCAAATAGAGGCCAACAATGCATTTTTGTTCTGTGTTAAGGAAAACAACCGCTCAATACTATTAAACATCAATCTCTAAAACAACTCTTTAATTCTGTCATAAGAAAATGTGCTATCACTCCAAATTCAATCCCGACGTGGCTTCACCACATTTTACAGTAGAGACATGTAGCGCTGCTGCCTGGACATTTTGTTATTGTCCTACGCCCCACGAAACAGGACAAGAATCTTAGAACTCTATTGCAAGGGATGCAATGCATTTTTAATAGGATGCGATGTGTGCAGTAAATAGCATTAGCGATAAGCATCCCAAGAGAGATTAGCACTAATGTCTATGTAAAAATTCCCGAAATACCATCAAACGCAAGCAGATTGCTCGGAGAGTGTAATGTCTGGCCACTGGTTCCCTTCTTGTGCATCAAGGATAGGACATTGCTCTACAAGTAATTATAGTTAATAATTTAAGACTTGCATAACCTAAATTCCCTCCCTTGACTATATTATAACAGTAACGCCTTCATAAAATGGGCTCACTTGGTATCAAATATTTATCTGCGCCTCCTGAACAAATGTTGCATTTCATCCGGTGGTTATGGCCAAGGGATCACAAGTTTCAGAGTGGTTAGGTTTTTGCGTTCATCAAAGAGCTCATTCATGGAGATGGTTTTTATGTAGTGCAGCCCGTGCTGTTGCAGAATGCCAGCAGGAACAGTGCATGCGTAGCGGACCCCTGTGAATTCCACTCTCATTTGAACACTTGTGGTATGGAGGTAATGTAGGAGATTTTGAATTGAGGTGTGCAGTGCCACAGCAGCACTTATATTCTTTATGCTTCTTGTTTTCAAATAATGTGGCCTATTTCGCTCTACTTTTTATGATAGTCCCAACATCAGGGGTCTCAAAGACTGAGCCACTGATTGAGCCACCTGTGCTGAAGCAGGGATATCCATAAATCCTGGCCTGTTGGTGCCCGTGAGGACGGAGTTTGAGACTCCTGCCTTACATGATGTGGGATTCATATACGTTTTATAAACAGACAGAAATTTACAAGGAAGCTATGCCTATTTTTCTTCCTATCCGCCATGAAACGTTTTGAAACCCCTTTTACTTGCAGCAAAAATGGTCAGGTATACCAAAGCCTTCGGAGAATTAGGTTTGTCTTGTTTATAAAAACAAACAAAACATACCTTTTGATTTAGATCCAGAGTTACCAGTTACTTGTGAACAGTATAATATAATATTTAACAATAAAATAACAATATAATGTAAGCCCTGCGATCTGTCTCACTGTGGGTTGCAACTTGGAATACACAGTACTGTCTGTATCTTAAAAACCCCATATGTGCCAAGCGGGTCAAAATTGCAAGCAGTCCAGCTGCCATGTGTCACATTTCTTTTAAAGTAATGTTTTAAAAGGGTAAAAATATATAAATATATATATATATATATATATATATATATATATATATAGCTTAACCCCGTTATAGCGCGCCCCTATATAACGCGGTTTTCACGTGGCTCCCGTTTAAAAAAAAAAAAATTTACATTCTTTTTTAAACATTTTTTTTGCACACTGCACACACTGCACACACTGCACACACTGCACACACTGCACACACTCCCACTGCACACTCTCTCACTGCACACTGCACACTCGCTCACTGCACACACTACCAGCACTCACTGCACACTGCAGACACACAGCTCACAGCACACTCACAGCACACAGCACTCACAGCACACTCTCACAGCACACAGCACTCTCTCACAGCACTCACAGCACACTCTCACAGCACTCACAGCACACTCACAGCACACTGCACAGCACACCACACTCACACCTCCCACTCCCCCTCCCTACCTTTGGTGTCGGCTGCTGAGATCGGAGCGGAGCTGGCATCAGGAGGATATTAAATGTAATATTCATCTACACATTCAAACACGAGACTGATTCTACAGCAAGAAACAACATTTCAGTGTAAGAAGGTCTCACGTAAAATAAAGTGACGCCTGTGAAGCTGTTGAGGGTAATTTAAGTCTCACTTTAAAAACCTTTGTTTTTTTTTTGTTTTGTTTTTTACAATAAAATAGCATCTGATTCATTATTAAAAAATCCTGTAATTTGAAAGGGGATTATATTTTGTGAGACATCAGCTGCTGCATTTTGCACCCTTTTTGTTTAAAATAAATAAATAAATAAATAAAAAAGCGATTGAGACTGTTAACATTTTCATTGCCAAATGACCTCTGGCATGTGATAACTTCAGCAGTGATCACATGACCGCCGGCGCCCCCACGGAAGGAAGAAAACGAGGGTCTGGGATTTCCTAAAGGTTGGTAAAGCCGAGTTAATATTTAGCGTTAGGGAAACAAAATACTACCTTTCATGCCCCTCGGCATTCAAGTGGTTAACATAAAACATAACCCCACCCCTCTACCCATGGATGAACATATGTAAACATAATACAACCTTTTTAAACAATATTTGATCATACTAAGCCCTTAGTGTCCCAAATAGTAAACTAGGCATAGTAAACCCATGGCTAGCTGGCACCTACACTCTACTAGGGAGTTAATACAACCCCAAAACCAACATCCCTTACAGTAACATGACCTCACATAGGGGTTTGCAAACCGCCTAGCTGACTACTAAGTGCTTCATATGGTAACCTGTGATAAAATGTTTATATTATGTTGTTTTTATCACCTCTCACCTGTTACCTTGACTATGTACAGGGCCGCCGACAGCCGGGGGGGGGGGGGGGGGGGGTATTATATATATATATATATATATATATATATATATATATATATATATATAAACAGTGGTTGACAAATCACCAAAAAATCTACTCGCCACACAAAAAAATCTACTCGCCACCTAGTACCAAACGTGTGCTGCTTGGGCCAATATTTACTCGCCTGGGGGTTAAATCCACTCGCCCGGGGCGAGCAAATGTATAGGTTTGTCGAACACTGTATATAAATATATATATATGTAACGGTATTTCTGAACCGGCCTGACCCACCCAATCTCACATTGGCCCCTGTGGTCTAACCGGCCCCCATTACAGTGTGGTAGTGTCTGGTGGTGCACCTGTTGGCAACAGGACTCCTGAGTCTCCCGCATGATGGTGTATGGGGAGGACCCGTCCAGACAGACAGCTGAGGTAGTGTGCTGAGTCCTACCTAGTTCCAGTGCAGCGCCTCCACCTCATCAGGGTCCCTGCGTCCGCATGGGGATGGTCTTGTTGAGGAACTCCTCCGTGGTGCTCCTCTCTGTACATTCACTCCACACATGTACACGAGAGGGTGTTCGAATAAGAGCATCTTTATTGATTGATGTGGGCTAGCTGCCCCACGCAGTAGAATCTTTAGCCACTCATCTTGAGTCAATGCTTCCCTTTGAAAGGTGAGCTCTCCTTTAATAGGGATTCCCTATCCCAGCCGGGATATTTCTATCCTGTGCCAGGTCCCTGGACACAGTCTCTTGCAGTTACTATAACATAACCAGTAACTCAGACTAGGACTAGAACTTGAACTCCTCCTCCTCTTAGCTGAACTTGTACTAGAACTACTTTTAGAAACAGTGCTGTGCCTTATGTACACTCTGGAAGCTGACACACCTCTGACATCACTAACTATGGAGTCAGAGCATGTGACCACTCCCATCCATACACAGGGCACCCCACCAGGGTATGAGGGCAACCTCCATAATTACTGCTGGCATGCCCACAACTTACCAGGCCTTACTGTCAGCAGGAGAGATGACTGTAGCCATTTTACATGACCGCTACATTCTCCCCCTGGTGAATCCCATCGTCTTCGCTGGGACCTAAATTTGTTTACCCTTTTCCAGGAAGCACTGAAACACAAAACATAATTAGAACATCTTACAAATTTTCATAATGCACACAGAAAAAAATGTCTACAGTACATTCCGCCAAGCCCGCCCCGTCCAGCAGCCACGAACCCGCGTAATACATAGTACCTCCTAAAAGTAGTGACTGGGGTCAGGTTTTCTTACCTCCCTACCACCCATATCCAGGACCGTAACATAGTAATGTCTCGGCAGTCCCCTCTCGGGCCTATAGGTCACCTTATGTTTGTAGATGTTCCTTCCTATGCCCCATATGCGTACTAAGTGCTCTATCCGTTCCTCGGCCTTCTTCCCTACCACTGCACTTCCTCTTCCGACTAAGTACATTTCAATGGCCTCCCTAAGCCACTTCCCTCTGTTTTCCTCTATTTCGTCCATGAGAGGCTCAGGGACATACGGGTACTCCAACCCGTGGGATGACTTATAACGAGCCGTTATGGCCCGCTCGGCCCTACTTATCCTGGTCAGGTCAGCCCTACCGGCCCTCCCAGGTAACACCCATGATAGGGGCTCATCAGGGTCCACGGGATCTGACAGGATGCTGGGACCCATGGGTTCTATCTCCCTATGCTCGATCTGAAGCCATCGCTCCTGCAACTCTCTATCCCTTTGCTCAGGGGTGAACTCTCCCGCAGCCCACCAGTAATCCACTACATCTTCTCGCCGGATGAGGAACCGAGTGCGGTCCATCCATGCGGAGTACCCTTCAAATAGTGGGGCCCACCAACGGTGCTCTCTGAATTTGTGTGACTCCCCTGACTCTCTATCATCTTCCAGGGAAAATACCCCCGATGTCCGTTCAGATCGCGGTACAGACCACCTGTAAGATCCCGGGGCCTTTTTCACTGGGTCGGGAGCTACAGGGGGCATCCACCGGCCTACCGCGGCCACTCTCAACTCTCCCCCCCCGAGAAGTGCCTTCCGTAGCGCAACTGCGCTGTCTCCCCCCAGTCCGTTTCACCTCCTCTTCCGAGGGTATGTCCACCGATTCCAAGCTAGGCGGGGATCCCGTGGAACAGGTGACAGGGGCAGGGGTTTTATCTAGGGCATGGGATGGGGCATAAGGGCAAGTGATGGGACCCCACGGGGTTACGACCCGTTCCCGGCTGTCCGTAGACTGGTCCAATGAGGACATCTCACCCTCCTCAGTCCTCGGATCGCCCATCCAACTCCTGGGCCTTTGAGGTGATCGGGACCTTCCCCCGATCGCCGAAGCGTCGCTGCGTCTTTCCCAGCGGTTCCGCCGTCGCCACCGGAAGTGATGTCCTCCCCGGAACCGGAAACGCCGCCATCTCAGGTCGGATCCCCATTCGGGATCTCTTCTTCGATGACGACATCCGGAAGCTCCGCCGTCGTCTTCACCGGAAGTGATGCCGTCTCTCCACGTGCGCCTCGGGCCTGGCACGGCCCTTCCTCCGCTGCGCTGTCTGCCGGGACAAGGTAAGTGATGGGGCTGCTTCTCTTACCAGTCCGCAGGGGCGTTGGCGTCTCTCTCCCGTCGCCGCCAGGTCCTGGGACGGCGGGACTCCGTCTCTCGGCTCGCCGATCTGCGGGGGATGCCCTGTTTTCCAGACTGCCACTCACCCCACGGGGTGTCGTCCGTCCTGGGTCCCTCTGGGATCCCGATTTCGCCACGGAGATCCTCGTCGGAGTAATCTCCCTTCCCTGATCTCGGGGTCACCGAGCGTGGCGAAAGTCTTTTCTCTGCGCGGTCGGGGGGTGACCCGACCGTCTCGGTTGCTACTGACCCAGCCGACTTGGTCGACTCCAGTCCCCTTTCTCCGGGACTCGCACGGCTGATCCATAGTGCGCCAGGGGACTCGGCGGAGCGCTTAGCCGTATCCCCCGGGGGGTCAGCAGATTGGATCGGAATGAACGTCGGCATTGGCCATAAGTATAGTGTCCCGCATTGTGGGCAGCGTGCCGCCGTGTTAACAATGCCTCCGGGCAGCCCGCATTGTAGGCAGAGCCCGACCACCGTCTCGGTGTTAGCCACCCTGACTACCAGTACCCCGCCGGGTACCGAGTAGGGCTGGGTGGATACCATAGTTCCCACTGTGGAGGAGCAGGCCATTCTTTTGGTAGGGACCACTTTCAGTATGGGTCTCTCCCGGTCAGTGGTTCCTCGCAACTGACCGGTAGAAGCTTCTGGGCCAGCCACTTCCTGCTTCGGCTCCTCCTTCCGCTGACATAGCTGGAACCCGCCCCCAGGGGTTGCAAGTATGGGCGGATCCCACAGGGGAATAGCATGCCCCTTAATTAAGGCCGCGCCTTTCTCAGTCCTGGTGGGCTCGGTCTGCGTTTTCGCGCCAATTTCCTCATCAGAGTAGGGTTCTTGGGCCGCGGCTAGTTCCCGCCTTCTCCTAGCTGCTGCTTTTCGTGCAAAATATCCCTCCTTTTTGCACGTTACCTCCGCGGCCGGAACTACTTCTTGTAGTGGCGCCGTCTGGATATCAGTCCCTGGGCCCAGTGGGTGCATTCCCACAGGCCATAATTGAAAGTCACTCCCCCTGGTGGAAATCAGGGGAGGGTCCCATAGACTAAGCGGTTGACTCAGCACAGGGGCCGAGTGAGTCACTGTCCATGCAGGCGCAGCCATAGCTTTCGCGCCATGCCCCCCATCAGGGCGGGGCTCTGCTGTTCGCGCCATTCCCGGCCAGCTCTTTGCAAGTTCTGTATCAGCCATTTTCTCTGCGACTGGCCCATGCGGTTTCCCTAGCAAGCGGGAACCGCCATTTTGGTTGGCTTTTAAGCCCGAAAAGTCAGTTTGTTTGCTCTGCTCGCGGGGTTCCCCCCCCAATTATCACAATGTCCTCACACTCTTCAAGGGTGGCCCCTCGGTGTCCCAGACAGGACAAAAACGGGGCAGCCACGGCCTTCGCTCCACTCCAGAGCAGATTGGTTAAAGACAGCTCAGCGACAGTTTGCTCTTCAGTGGGGCGCACGCCACGGGTGCCTTCCCCATCAGCCTCTGGTCGCCATTTTGGGCTCTCCGCACCACGCGGATCCTCCATTCCTTGGGTTGTCACACTCTCGTACCAATTATCGTACATGGGGCTCCGCTCTGCGGGGCAGCCACCACACCAGTACAATAAAGATTGCTCCGATGCACCACCACATGTGTACCTGATCTAGGCTGGACTCATGTTGCACTACCTCAGGCTAGGCTCACTCTCTCAGTGTCTGCTGTAACTCCTTCCTCCCAGTCTGTGCTCCCTATGGTAAGTGTCTGGAATGGGCTAGAGTACTCTGGCTCTGCCATGCAGTACTTGGGGCGTCTACCTCTCTTGGTCAGCCTAGCGCAGACCCTCTCCAGGATTCCTGACCACGTTAACAGGCTATCCCTTCTGGCGTCCTACCAACTAGCACTACCTCAAGGTGACTCGGTCAGCTATAGCCCGGCTCCAGACCCCTCACTCCTTTCAGGCCCCTAGGTCGTCCCTGCGAACTGACAATATCCCGTCAGCCCCTTGACCACCCCTAGGTCCGTCCCTACGCAGCACAGAGTGGCAGCAGACTCTCTCCCTGTTTCCCAGTGTGCCTAGCTAGAGCCTGTCCTGATGACAGATCTGATCTCAGCAGCTCGCCTCCAAATGTAACGGTATTTCTGAACCGGCCTGACCCACCCAATCTCACATTGGCCCCTGTGGTCTAACCGGCCCCCATTACAGTGTGGTAGTGTCTGGTGGTGCACCTGTTGGCAACAGGACTCCTGAGTCTCCCGCATGATGGTGTATGGGGAGGACCCGTCCAGACAGACAGCTGAGGTAGTGTGCTGAGTCCTACCTAGTTCCAGTGCAGCGCCTCCACCTCATCAGGGTCCCTGCGTCCGCATGGGGATGGTCCTGTTGAGGAACTCCTCCGTGGTGCTCCTCTCTGTACATTCACTCCACACATGTACACGAGAGGGTGTTCGAATAAGGGCATCTTTATTGATTGATGTGGGCTAGCTGCCCCACGCAGTAGAATCTTTAGCCACTCATCTTGAGTCAATGCTTCCCTTTGAAAGGTGAGCTCTCCTTTAATAGGGATTCCCTATCCCAGCTGGGATATCTCTATCCTGTGCCAGGTCCCTGGACACAGTCTCTTGCAGTTACTATAACATAACCAGTAACTCAGACTAGGACTAGAACTTGAACTCCTCCTCCTCTTAGCTGAACTTGTACTAGAACTACTTTTAGAAACAGTGCTGTGCCTTATGTACACTCTGGAAGCTGACACACCTCTGACATCACTAACTATGGAGTCAGAGCATGTGACCACTCCCATCCATACACAGGGCACCCCACCAGGGTATGAGGGCAAACCTCCAGAATTACTGCTGGCATGCCCACAACTTACCAGGCCTTACTGTCAGCAGGAGAGATGACTGTAGCCATTTTACATGACCGCTACATATATATATATATAATATTACTGTATGCTCATTTGCATGTCTTAGACATGTCTGCCACCCTGTCTTCCTCAGGGTTTTACAGTGTTTGGATGAAGGCCACTGTAACTTATACCCCCACCAGTGCACCCAAAACATACAATCAACCAATGAGAATAGTGACATATATTATGAATATATATATATATATATAAATATATAATATATATACTGTGGGCGGGGATATTTTTAATATGTATTGAGGGGTGTATTTTTAATATGCGGTTGGGGTGTATTTTTATTATGTATTGGGGGTGAGGGGTGGGTGTATTTTTATGTATTGGGGGTAGAGTTATATGTATTTAGGGGTGTGTGTTTTTTTTGGTATGTATTTTGTGGGGGGGGGGGATTGAGTGAGTGGGGTAATTGACGGAAGGTGGGGGCTAGTCAGAGGAGAAAGGGGGGGAGGGAGTGAGTGCGGAAAATAGGGAGTAAGAGTGAGGCACGGGAGAGAAATACATGTGGGAGGGGGGAGAGTGAGGAAGAGGGGAAAAATACATGGGAAGGGGGGGGGATAGAAGGGGCTCGCGAGATGTGAAATGGGGGGGGGGGGGGGGGCCAGACGTAACTCTAGTCCTGGGTCCCGGGAAATCGGTCTGTGGCCCTGATTATGTTCCTAGTGGCTATTATATACAGTACATAGTCCAATGCAAGCCTGGGGTAGGTGCTAAAAACTGGGTTTATTTTGTTCTGATATCGCTGGGTATCAGAGGTTAATGTGGATAAGTTATTTTGCCATAATGACCAACGACTCATACTCCTTGAGAAAGCGCTGTAGAAGCGTGAAACTAGTCTGAGTACTTTTCCCCTGTTTTGTTATGTAGTTTTGTTTTATGTAGTTTAATACATTTCTTTTATTTTTCATCCACCTGGTGAGTTGCTGAGTGCTTTTGCATAGTTTTTTTGCGCAGTCTCTTCGTCCAGCCCATCCTACGCTGATCTCTATAGTCCAATGCAAGCCTGGGGTAGGTGCTAAAAACTGGGTTTGTTTTGTTCTGATATCGCTGGGCATCAGAGGTTAATGTGGATAAGTTATTTTGCCATAATGACATCAGTTTAAAAATATTGCCGAAAATATATTTGCGGTAAACAGTCTCTTTATTTTTTGCGTAACAGCTGGAGATATGCCATTAGTAAACAAGTAATATCAAGTAAATGCCAGCCTCACCGGATCTGCTTTTAATAGTTACAATTTTTTAAGAATGTGTAACGCGCACGATTAAAATCAACGAAGGACCGGGGACAAATCTCGATAGGTATAGCTTCCTGCAAATACTTTTAGAAAGGTAAATTAGATCTTAAACAAATCTACGTATTGTGCCATTCCATCTTTAATCCACGATTTAAAAATTGCAATGTAAGTGGAACAAAAGGATCACACTAAAATCTCACTGACCGGAGGATTAGAACTACAGCAGATAACTCAAATGTAATCAATGACCTGCCTGTTCCATCTGGACATAAAGTTTTGTTTCCTCTTCACTTGATCCCGGCTCAATATAGTTTTAGGTCCTTACAGAGACGCAAAGCGATTGGTTGTGCAAAAATAGAGAAACTCAAGACATTTCGATTTTTTTTTTTTGTTATGACGCGCGACGAGAGTCTGGGTTGAAGGGACGTCACTTGGGTAATAACTGAAAGCGAACTTACTCTAGTTTTTTTTGCTTGCTTAATTGATATTTAGTTTTAGGAGTGGATTGCCAAGTACCACATAATAGAAGAAATTTCTCAGGGGGGGTTTGAAATAGCTTTCATTGTTAACCCTTTCACTCCCAGAAGTCCGGCAGCAACGGATTGACGCTGGTCTAGCATAATAACGACCACGTGATCACGGGGGGGGGGGGGGGAGGGTAGTGCAGGCCCGGTGACACGCTTTTTCACTACAGAATGTGCAAAAACAGTGACATACAGTGTCTGTCATAAGGCTAACATTTAAGAAACGAAGAGTTATAATTGGCCTAAATTATGGTCTTCTGTGGCTTGGATATGCCCAGAAATGTGACTCAACGAACACATTCGAATGAAAACTAGTTAAATAACATTTAGTCTACAATAGCAATAATTCCCTTTAAAGCAGAACCTTTACTGGTCATTAATGCCCCAGCTGTGTTATATTTATCCAGTTAGGTCATTATTGGCCCGGTAGTTCATTATTCTGGAGGGGATTATTACTAAATTTATATTTCTCGGAGCGTAAAAAAAAAAAAGAGAAATGGGGTTTACACGGAAGAATTTGATCAGGGGTACGCTATTCTTCCACAGCTTACATTTGCTGTGCGTTTGTGCAAATAATTGCTCACAAAGCATAAAACGATGTAAATATTGAAGGCAACATCTGATATATTCACTGAATGGCCCCCGCTAGCATATGTTTGGGATTATAGAGGTGCCTGTAAAACATGACCGGTGCTTTCATTTATTTATTTGAATATCACCCGATAGGACAGTTCACATTCTGTGTAGTCTGACCATATGAAACAGGAAAAAGCCCTGTGCCTGCAGCAGTGACGCCAGGAGCACCCACAGCATCAGGGCCGGGGGATTCCCTGTTCCTCATTAATCCAACGACTGAGATAATTAAAGACATGTTTTTGTTGGATTGCTGCATTTTCCCCATTCTTTCACCACTCACACTTCCCTTATCAAACTTGACAATGAACAAAAAGAAACTTGGCAGGGTTATCTGAAAATAAGAGGGACGTTAATTTGAATTAGACGCAGGGAGTACTGATGCTGTGCAGTATTACTTTAGTCATTTTTATTAGATCTCTCTCTGCGGGCTGTACCAGTACTCGTTCCATTTTTTTTTTAGCGTCACTGAGATGCTAGGGTTGATTGTGGCTCTCCTATCTCACACTGAGAAAAATAAAAATATATAAATATGTATTTTTGAAAACTTTCAAAACTCGCCTAAATGTGAAAAAAAAATTAAAAAAAGTTAATGCAGAGGTTTCGGTCTGTACTAAAGCTACCAAACGTGCTATGTTATCCAGGACAGTCCCACCCAGCACAGCTACAGTATGTAGAAAAGTACATGTACTGTAGGTCAGGGATATCTATAGGCAGCATAAACGGCTTATTACAAGCATGATAGAATACATACAGCTCAGCCCCCTTATAACGCTGTGCTTGGGGTCCAAAGAATCACATCGTGCTATAAGCGGATCGCGTTAGAAATAATGTACAATTGTATACATTGTACAATAAAGTATTTAAGGTACCAATAATTGTGTTGTAAAGTATTCCAAAACACGAAAATTGGGAGCCCCGCTTGCATCGCGTTATAAGCGGATTCGTGTTGTAACGGATCGCGTTATAACGGGGTTGAGCTGTATTTAGAATATACTCTCTTGCAGACCCTCCGCAAATGTGCCTCCCACATTTGGCAGCTTTATTATAAGCCCCACAAACCTGCCCTTGGTGGTTTATCATTAAACACACGAAAGCTCATTGTCAGCCATACAACCTATATACATTGCATGGCAAGTACTCTGATATGTGCTATAGAAAATACAGATTTGTGAATACTGTATGTCCTTTAGAAAAGGCTGCATGTTACAGACAGTGTGTGGCACTATTTATATACCAATGGTAAAAGCTGTGTATATGGGTACAGTGTGGTGTACAGAGTGCTGTTAGGGCCAATTTAAACACTAGGCACTTGCCTAGAGCACCAACATTTTGGGGTGACAATAAAACTGGGGCTTCCATGTATCAACAGGGTCACTAACAGGGGTAGGACAGCTGGGGACTGTAATGGGCCCGGTGTAGAGGGAGAGGGGGATTGGCCCGGTATTAAAGGGGTTGCACCCCATATGGCCACCCCCTGACCTCACCCGGGAGGCAAGGGGTTAACTGGACTGCGGTCCAGGAATGTGGTTTTTACCTTGCTGCAACATCCAAATGTGTATTCCCCTGTTAGCGTGTATTGTCACCATGTCAGTGTCTGCACCCCACACACACTGGGATCCATCCGGGACGAGAAGGGTTAATAGTTAGGAAGTGATTATAGCCCTTTGTTCCATGTTCCCGCCTTTTCAGGCTCCATTTTGCTGTGTCCCATAGGTCACCATTGCAGCTCCATTCATTCCAATGGCAGATCTGGCGGTTCTGGCCCGTTTCCATCGAAGACCAGCAGGTGGCGTCCGAGAGGAGGAGCGGCGGTTTCCCATTGTAAGTCAATGGGCTCATTTACTTCAATGGGGATTCCTCGACGCCGATATCCAGGAACGGGTTGGCAGCCATCCAAACCGCAAAACCGCAGAAGCGGATACAATGTCTGAAAAAAAGCTTGTATTACATTAGTTCAAGGTCAACGACAAGTGGCGTGGGAACCTTAGGTTCTAGGGCACCCAGAAATAAAATTATTTTTGCCCCTAGCTCCTAGGCCCCCCCACACTCGACCACCACCGGGTCCACGAATCAAGGACCCCCGTGAAGGGTCACGCGCGCTAAGAGTGTCGCGCCATTGGCTCCAATGGCGGAGAAAAGAACAGCGCGAGAAAACGGCTACGTCCGAAACCATAAATAGTGTAAGCCCATATCTCCGGTTCTGGGAGGACCAGAGGGCTGGGATTTGGGTCACCTGTAGTCACTGTTCCGGCATGACTGCATGGCCATTCCCAGCCCTCTCCGACCAACCAGACGGAGTGTGGGCAACTGTAAAGATTGGTGATTTCCCCCATAGACTCCAATGGCGGCATTACTCCATTGAACGGCTATGGCAGAGAAGTCCCATAGACTCCAATGGCGGAGTTGCCCCATTGAAAGTCTATGGCGGCGGAACCCATTGACTTCAACGGCGGAGTTGCTCTATTGAAAGCCCATGGCGGCGGAGTCCGTTGATTTAAATGGGAAAAGAGTGAAAAGCAGAGATTCATTTTAAAGCGGAGAATCCTGTGTTAAAGAAATAAAAGATTTAAACTGCATTTGTCTATCTCCGGTCTGTAAGGTCGCAGCGAGCTGAAACTTGGCCACCATGGAGAGTCACTCCCGGCATGAGAGACTGTCCGGTTTCAGCCCGCTAGGCCCAACAGAACGGATTATTTTAATATGTCTTAATATTAAAAACTGTATTGAATTTCAAAGCGGGGATAAAAGCCCGCGAAGATTCTTGCCATCTGTGGAATGTAAATGCTCAGGGGGAAGACCTATTGTCTACAACAGACCCCCTGATCAAAGGCTCAGCCACCCTAGCTGTATACATTAGGGAGGAGGAATGCAGGGCTTGAGTGGTCTGTAAGTGCTATAACTCACACCTACAAAGAGTTTCTTGACCAGGTCCCCCATCTGGTAGACTGGTCGGCGCCCTGACTTTTGTGTGGGGTTAAAGAAATGAGACCCCCAGAGCCCCAAGTACGCATGTGCCAACTAGCTGGGGGGCATGGGTTATTAATGTTCCCACGTTAGAGATTGGGTGCAGGTAATTGTTCTCCAATAGCCTGCACTCAATGATAGATATAGGGCTGAAATTATATATATAAACTGGTGTCAGCCTATATCCTTTGTCTTCATTTTACCAACTGATTGATGCCTGATTGCTGTTGAATTGCTAATCGTGTTTCCTGATTACTTCTTCATCCCAACCCCCTAAGTAAGTGTATTTCTTGTCTGTTATTTGTACTATCTGCTGTGTTCACCTTTCTAAGGAATAAATTATTTTATTATATCTAAGCCGTGTTCAGTTCAACCCAGTTATTTGGTGTATATTATAACCCGTCATAAGTTACCGTGACAGGGGGCCCGGACACCTCAACATGTGCCAGATGCGCAAAGGAGAATCTTAGGCTGTGATTAAACTGAAAAACAAGTAGCATAAATCCAATTAAAGCTCTCATACCGACGGCGACGGTCGCGGTGCGCCGTACTGCAAAGCGGTTGGCTGGGGAAGAGCCTTCAAAATGTGCTTTTCTTTGGCGATGGCCATGTCACGTGAGCGGTTCAGCCAATGAGTGCGAACCGCTCACGGCCACGCCTCCCTGTCTGCTCAGCTTCTCTCCTCCATGATAAGATGCCGCTCAGCGGCTGCATGAGGGTGATGTCACCGGAACGAGCTGCCACTCGGCGGCACCTGGTTTAATCAAGCCCTTAGAGGGGTCCTGCTGGAGTCTGGTGGAACTGACAGACAACTCTGCGAACACCCCGACAGGCATCTCTGTGGCGTCGGTCCACTCCGGCAGGCCTCTAGCAGGCCCCATCCATCCTCCATGGCTGCAGGTAAGCACACTCTGCTTGCTTCCCCTCCCCCCTCCCCCCCATTCGTTGTGGCCATACCGCCTTCTCCTTCCTCCCCGGCACATAACTACCCATCTCCACCCCAGGACACACAACTACCCCCTCTTCCCCATGGCACATAACTATACCCCCCAGTACGATAACAATATGAAATCCGTATCATTCTCCTTTTTAATGTAAAACATACAGGACACCCACAAGCTCATATTGAACCCCCAAAATAACCACAACATATATATATATACATATAAGTGTCACAGAGGAGTGCTACTGAGCATGGCAATATATATTTAAAATCAGAGACAGGGGTTTTATGTTCTGTCTCTGATTTTAAATATATATTGCCATGCTCAGTAGCACTCCTCTGTGACACATATATATATATATATATATATATATATATATATATATATATATATATATATATATATATATATATATATATATATATATGTATGTATGTATGTATGTATGTATGTATGTATGTATGTATGTATGTATGTGTATATATATATATATATATATATATATATATATATATATGTTGTGGTTATTTTGGGGGTTCAATATGAGCTTGTGGGTGTCCTGTATGTTTTACAATTCTTGTTCAGCTGGTCTTAGCTGATTGGAGAGTGGCTCCTCCTACCTAGTTGAAGCTCACCCTCTCCCACATTTAAATGGTTAAAAGCTCACTCCACTGCATCTCCCACTCTCAGGGGAACTTGCTTGCTTGCAGTATGATTGTGACAAATCTAATACAGAGTGCTTTTTCTGGAAATGTACAGGTTAATAAAAGCTTAAATCAGACTTAGAACTATGCAACTAATTTTGACAGATTTATTATAAATCATTCTTCCTGGTTATGCACAGGTTATTAAGAATTTATATTAGTGTTAGGGACCCTTGAGATGTGGTCTGCCGTGTAGGGGCTCATGGGCTTACAACACTTTGGCCAAAATGTTAAACTAAAAGACCATTTTATTTAATAGATATCTATACATATATTTAGGCACTGTACCGTGTATAAGTTTCACTGGATGTGCACTGAGCTCTGTCTGTGTTTCATGTTCTGTCTCTGATTTTACATCCTTTTTAATGTAAAATAAATCTGTAATTATAAATGCAGAATTTGTATTCATACTAATGCACAATATTAATTATTGAAAGTTAATTGTGGGATGGGGGTGGGGAAAGGCTTAAGATTCGCCTAGGGCACCCGATACCCTTGCACTGGCCCCAGGTTCTGTACTTGCACGTATAGGATATTACCAAATTGTATATGATTTGGAAAGTTGTCTTTTTGCGTGACAAAATGTAATGCATACAACAAAAAAATAGGCAAATTTTACAAAAATTAAGCCTTTATTTTTTAAACCTTAGAAATGATATACATAGTATCAACTAAGTTACAAGACAGTTTAAATATTTCAACCTTTATTTTTCCGCTGACAAGCAAATTATATATATATCTCACTCAATCTATAAAAATTAAAGAAAAGAGAAAATGTACATTTCCAAAAACATGACAACCTTTTTTTGGGAGTGCTATAAGGGTACCCAGACAGTAAGGGGTAACAGAATAAATGTGGTTGTTAAGGTGCACAATTAACTTACAATGTGACAAATGCAACAGAGACAAGTCTGAAATGTATATCATGTGATCTATATAAATCTTTTTATACTATCAAAGTTATTAACCAAACAAGGGACGCGAGAGGAATGTGAGAATTCCAAAGCCAAAGAGGCAATTGGTAACAGACTCTACTACATTCTATTATAGCATAGAACGTAAAGAAAACTCAAGGAAAAACATCATTGAATTATATTACATTTTTCTAATGAAGAGTAAAACAGACACTTTAACAAACTAAAGGAGGAAGTGCACTCAAATGAAAAAAAAAATGGACCGTCAACGTTTAATCCAGCTAATGTGGAGAAAGTTGCCGTTACGATGTAATCGAAGACCTTCAATGTTGTTGACTTCAGTAAATTACCTTTAATGGACTTAAAGCATAATAGATATAATTTAGGATATCAGAAAACCCAACTCTCCATGTCCATCAGGATGGCTGATAATCCACCAAGAATAACAGGATGCAGCATATTATAGTTCTATTCATGTTATCAAGAGGACATTGTGGGCACAGACCAATTCATTAACCCCTGCTTTTCAATGGCATCACATTCTTCCAGAAACAAATAACAACCATCTTTCTGGATCAGAAAGAACATACAGTACCATACATTAAAATAATGCTAAATATGAAAAGGAGATTTCACCTCGTTCATGCACATAGCATACCCCAATCAAATCTTTGTACCAATTTCATACACATTGTTTAACTGAACAGCCGGAGATGAACAGAAATCAATTTTTGTTTCAAGCAGCATGTGGAGTATAAGAATATCCTGAGTTATGTTTATTCATCGTTGTCTGCAGGGGGAAAAAAAAAAACCAAGAGTAAAAAACCAGAACAGAACAGAGATTTTACGTCTGTATAAAGAACTTGCCAGTAAAATAAAAACACATGCTACAAAATGATCCACTCTATATGGGTTTGGTACAGCATCTGTTTCACTTCGTCACAGTCCCGGAAGAGAGAGACGAAACGTTGAGACATTAAACTTCACCGTTTTTACATTGGAGTGCTTGACCTGCTTTTGTTCTTCTGACAGAGATTAAATATATATATATATATATATATATATATATATATATATATATATATATAATATCTTCGCTTATCCCCTTTGCTGCATGAACTGCACCTGGTAGAAATGCACCAGATCAAAAATCAGATGCAATATACGGTGTTGAACCAATATAGCAGAGATGCATTAGCCTCTCAGATAAGATAGCTGTGTGGGCATTAAATTGTTGGTTGCATATGTCTTGTGGTATGTTACGCCAATAAAGTTGGTTCTTCTTTTCTTAAAGGCATTGCCATATGTGTGTACATATCACTGTAAGCCTGGCCAGCCTGCCCATGGTACATCCTATAATTTTTCATTACAATCTTATATCTGGTATGCTTGGCACATCTCTTGTTTTTGTGCTCAAATGGAACGGCACGCTTCAAATGTTGGCACAATTGCAAAGTACAGGAACATGCACTGTGTGTTCTGCTGTCAGTGTACCGAATTCGCTAATTAGCTGAACTTCACAAGCATTAGCTAATCGGAGCAGGAGAAAGACAATGGCATTCTGCTCTCATCATCCACATTGAAACATAGAAATTAACTGCAATCTGTAGGAATTCAGAGACAAAGACCTGATACCCAAATGTAATTTATACGATCATAGTGCAAACTATTTGGTTTTCACTCCTCTCTACTGACATTGGATAAATCACTTGTGAGGCCGCTTCACACGAGGTTTACCTGGACAGAGGGGCTTCATGAAGATCTCCTTTTTTGTGTTGGTCTGTGTTTAGTAAAAGGACGAGAGCTGCACACAAAACGACCATTTAATAGTATGCACAGGCGTTAGTGCTCTGGGATTTTCTAATTATTATTGCACATAGTT
Organism: Ascaphus truei; assembly: GCF_040206685.1. Taxonomy (NCBI): domain Eukaryota; kingdom Metazoa; phylum Chordata; class Amphibia; order Anura; family Ascaphidae; genus Ascaphus; species Ascaphus truei. The sequence goes on along the minus strand of NC_134483.1, from coordinate 388,757,603 downwards.
TCCCCTCCTATTCATCCAGCGCACAGTGTGACATTCACAGCACACATGCCTCAGTGTGACATTCTACCGTTCGGTTTTAGTTTGGAGAATATGAACATAAATCTCATATTTGGAGGGACTCGCACTATGATTCTGTAAAAACTAAATTCTGCAAAAACCAGGGCTATTTCCTCCAGCCTTTAAATACATCAGTAAGTATTTTAAAAGTCATGGTATCTTTCAGATTCCCGCCCCCCCCCCCCCAGACTTTTATTCTGTTAGTTTTGAAAATGTGGGCCTGAAAGCCTTATAAACATTGTTAGATATGGTAGTTAAACAAATGTTGGTAAGTGTAAGCTCATTATTTATTATGAGGAAGATACCTCACAGCAGAAAACAAGCATTGAAACACAATGGGGAATCTATGTCCAATGCTTACAGGTACATCTAGACTAGGCAATTAGATTGAATTTATTGCAATGTTCTCTGCAATACAACATTCTCCACCACTTTATTTTCTTCATTTAAAGCAGCAATTCTGCTTTCCTTTAAAAAAATAAAATATATATTTGAAGTAGGGGTCGCCGGAGCTGAACTACGTTAATTTCAGCTTCCTTGCTTCCCAAGATAGTAACCTCCATAGGGGGTGATGACCGCAGCTCCGGCTAGGCTGTGTGTGGGGAACATAATGGCGGCTTTAATGTTCTGTGTCACGCGGGCGAATAGGAAACCGTGATGTCATCCCTTGCGACTTCCTATTGGCCCGCGTGACCAGGACTTTAAATCTCTTCTGCTTTGGCTCCCTTCACCTCTTTGCTCCAACAGAAACCTGGCTCTCGCAACATGACTGCTGTGGAGGCTTCTGTCTCCTATGGCGATCTCTCTGTCGCACATGGCAAGCCCGAATGGCTGAGGCAGAGTGGTATGTGTCTTACTCTCCTCCCGCTGCCAATATCAGCACCGCCCTATACCATCATCTGTTCCCCTTTCTTCCTTTGAGGTTCATGCTTTCCAGCTTTTCTATCCGCTCTCTGTAGTTTACTGCCACTTGCAGTCTATACCTCCTCCTTTCTCTCTGACTTTGAATTCTGGCTTTCCTTCTTTCTCTCCTCCAATTCTCCCATCCTTTAACTGGGGGACTTCAATTATCATTGTGATGATCCCTTAGTCTCCTGAGGATCTCGCCTTCTCTCTTTAACCTCCACCAATGGACCAATTCCAGCATCCACAAGGATGGTCACAACTTGGATCCGGTCTTTACTAAAAAAAAAACTGTTCCTTTCTAATTTCTCAATCTCTCCCCTTCTGATCTCTGACTATTACCTCCCATCATTCCCCTCACTCCCTCCTACTCTCGAGACCTCTGCTCCATTGACCTCTCTGCTTTATCCTAAACGCTAACCGCTCTTCTTTTTCTCCTCCTCAAACTTGGCAACTCTTACAACTCTATACTCTTTCTCCTCTCTTGATCTATATGTCCCTTCTCAGCTCCTGTACACCCATCTTGCTAATCCACGGCCTTAGCGAAATTCACAAACACGTTCCTTCAAAATGCACTCACTCCTCTTAACCCCTATGGAGGAAATCTCAAACTCTGGCTGATTTTCTGCACTATAAATTTCTCCTCTCCTGTTTTATCTCTGCTCTCTCTAAGGCCAAGCAACACTACTGCTTAACTCATCAACACTCACAAATCCAATCCACAATATCCCCTCTCTGTATTTGACTCCCTCCTCCAACCTGCTCATCCCACTTCCCATTCTTCCTTCACTTATCATCAAACATTTGGCAACTATTGTAAAGGCAAAAATAGAAAGTTGCAAGGCGGTTCACTGCTGCCGCCGGGGTATGAATAGAGACACGCAATAAAAATAAAAAGTATTTATTGGTGCATATTACACAGAAAATCCGCCACAGAGCAAACTCTGACGCGTTTCGTTCCTAGCAGGGAGTCAATATCCCCTCTCTGTATTTGACTCCCTCCTCCAACCTGCTCATCCCACTTCCCATTCTTCCTTCACTTATCATCAAACATTTGGCAACTATTGTAAAGGCAAGGTGGATGCTATCCACAAGGAGATTCCTTCTGTCCCTTCCCCCTCCTCTTTGCTTCTACTTAAACCACCTTCGCCCACTCTTGACTCCTTCTCTTGCTACAGAGTTAGAAATGACTAGGCTGATCTTCTCTTCTTCTACCACATGCTCTCTCAATACCATCCCATCACACCTTACCAGATTTCTTCCTTCTGTCTTAGTTCCACATCTTAAATTCCTCCCTGACCACTGGCACTTTCTCCTCTTCATTTAATCATGCGGTGGTCACACAAGAACATCTTGTGTTTAACTTTCTCAATTCTCATGCCCTCCTGGACCACTTACAATCTGGCTTTTGATATACATGAAGCTAAATCATAAGGTCACTTTCCCTACTAATTCTACTCGATCTCTCCTCTGCTGTTGATACTGCCGATCCCTCTCCTTCTGCATATTCTAAACTCTTTTGGTATCCGCAACAAAGCCATATCCTGGTTTTCATCTTACCTCGCTCATCGCACATTTTCTGTCTATGTTGCCAACATGTCTCTGTCTTCTGTTGATCCGTCTGTTGGTGCAACTCCGGCACCTGTCCTTTTCTCTCTCTCTACACACTATCATTTGGTGACCTCATCAACTCTTTTGACCTTTGGTATCATCTCTATGCAGATAATTCACAGATATATCTTTCTACCCTCACTCCTGCAATCCAGTCCCAAGTCTCAGATTGCCTCCTGGCTATATCCTCGTGGGTGGTGCTTTGCCACCTTAAACTTAATATGTCTAAAACTGAGCTCCTCAAATCTCCCCCTAATCTGGCCTAATACCCTCCTTTTCCATCACACTTAACGGTACTGCCATCTATCCTGTCACCAAAGCACGTTGCCTGTGAGTGACATTTGACCCTTTCCTTTTCCATTCACAGCACGGCCAAAACCTGTCACTTCTTCCTACGTATTATTGCCAATATCCACCCTTTCCTCTGGTGTCAATCTACGGCTAAACCTCTAATAATGCATGCCCTTGTCCTCTCCCGTCTGGATTATTGTAACATACTGCTAACAGGCCTCCCTACCTCACAACCATCTCCCTTGCAATCAATCCAAAATTCTGCTGCTAGAATAATTTCACCTTTTCCCAAAACAGTATCCACTAATCTCCTCCTTAAATCCCTCCCCTGGCTTCCCATCAAATTTCAAATCACCTACATAGTTCTTCTCCTTACCTTTAAGACTCTCCACTCATCTGCTTCTTCCTAGATATCAGCTTTAGATATCCTAGATATCGCTCTAACCATGACGGTTTCCTCTCCACCCCTTTCACTTCCACAGCTCTCTCGTATGAAACGCGTTTGCCTCCCTGCGCTTTATCTGTGGAACTCCCTCACACTCAGTATATGCCAAGCACCGCCTATTCCCACCTTCAAGACAAACCTTAAAACCCACCTCTTAAATGAAGCATTTCAACAGCCTGGACTCATGTCTACTGTCCCACACCCACAATTACTCCCCATCTACTGCACGTATTCCCGCACCTGCTGTCTCAGGGTCTCCCATCATACCACTTAGATTGTAAGTTCTCCGGGCCGGGATTTCCTTTCCGATTGTCTGACTTTGTTGTACTTATTGTATTATTCTCTGTACTGTCGTTGCAAATCGCTGAGTACACTGTGGGCGCTATATATAAATAAAGCTATATATACAAACCTCCTGAGCTGCTACATGCCCCCCCCCTACAGAGGCAAGTATCTCGGGGGCGGGGGGTCTCCGGAGCTGAAGTTAACATGATTCAGCTTCAGAGACCCCCTGCTTCCCACCCATAAAAATGCCCCCCCCCCCCCAACATGTTCTGCTCCTTTAAAGCAGCAAACCGAACCAAAACCCCAAATGAAGTAATTAGCGAGCCTTTTGGTTGTGCACTGCCGCGACCTTCATATACAAAGGATATTCAGGTTTTTTTAAAAGCAGTGGTACCGTGCTCAATTGCAGAAAAGCCTAGGCCTGTGATATACCTGGGTAGACCATGTTTATGCTCGTTACTTTGTTCCAGTCTCGCACCATTAACACAGACCACTGCATTTAGGGAAAAGGTTTTGCACTTGGTGAGCTGATAAGCCTGTTTAGTAAATCCGGGATAAATCTGAAGATCATTAACTAGCAAATCTTTAATTAAAGCAACAGTCTGGGCTGACCGCCATTTTGTTTTCCATTTAACCTCTACAGCAGGGGTGGTCAACTTCAGTCCTCAAGGGCCACCAACAGGTCAGGTTATGATCCTGCTTCAGGACAGGAACAGTCTTTAACTGAGTCACCTGTGCTGAAGCAGGGATATCCTGAAAACCGGACCTGCTGTTGGCCCTTGAGGACTGGAGTTGGCCACCCCTGCTTTACAGTGTCCTTAATGTCATGGGCACACGTGTGGTGTGTAGAGGCTGATGAATCTGACCGCTCTGAAGGAACAGAACAGGAGCTGACCCCACCCTCAGATTCCGGCCGATTCAGAGGCTGCATCATGTGACTGCACCTGGAGTGATCACATGACACAGAAGTGCCAGAACCGGCACCACATAGGATAATATATCTTCTCTTGCCGTTTTCATTTCTTAAAATCTGAAGCTTCATGAGTTATAAACGTTTACAAGATTAATTTTCCGGGAGGTTATAATGAGGTTTTCCCCATAGCCCAGCGCAGTCAAATGGTTACCATGGTAACCCCAAAAGAAAGTGATGAAAATGATTATAAAAAAAAATAATAAATTTTTTTAAAATAAAGCAACGCATGCTCAGGGGGGAAATTGCTAACATTATAGGCGTTAAACTCATAGGCTTCTGTGATTATTGCTCTTTTAATACTGCCTGAAACATCCTGACCATTATATAGCAAGAGGTCTTCATACAAATGGAAATGGGAAAGCTGTTACTTGTGAGAAGTCGAGTGCCCACAGGCACAGTAGTATATGACATTGTTAGGGGAAAACCACCAGAAACTAACGCCCTTGCTTTACAGCTAAAAAGTGGTCTTAAAACAATAAAATATGTCATACTGGGCGAGGTTGGGATAAGTAGCTCCACTGTAAATGGGGAGATTCTCCTGACTTTTTTAAATGGTATTTTAAATAATTATTTACCAAAACCTTTGAGTTAAGATGTAACCTCATTTTTAACCACACATGGGATTTTTTTTTTTTTAATGTCTTTGTTGACCATTTAAAGATCATAGAAGTCTGAAGCTCAAAACCCCAACGAATACACCTTTTGATCATGAATGCCTGAAAGTACAGCTACAGGTTGTATGCACATTTAAGGTTGTGAGAATTTTAGAAGTACCCTTTTTGGTTTTAAAAAAAAAAGTTTACCTTCCTGATAGGCTCCATCTGCCATGACTAAGCGCAGGATCCTGGGGTATAAGTGCTGGTGTTCACAGCCCAGAATATTCTGAACAACAGTAGAACATGTTGCAATGTTCTCATCCTCATCTTCATGGATGGCCTGAAACCAGCACAAAGCACACAATTACCAAATACATTAAACAACCAAAGGACCGATAACCGCAAACACTACAGGGTGTAAAAGACGGGATTTTTCAAACATTAATTCAAAGGTAGATAATAAATTCTGCAGGTTTTTTTTTTTTTTACATATTAATGCTCAAGTATAATTATCTATTATATATACACATTATGAATGCCTCAAAAATGTTACCTGCAGCATGGCAAGATTCCTATTCTTTAGAACCTGCTGTAAAAACTAGTGTGCCACGCCTACTTTAAGTGCTATATATAGTTACATAGCAAAATATCCCTGTATACATTTCCTTTCTAAAAAGATGTACAACCTGTTTTTTTAACATATCGATTGTATCTGCCATCACAGTCTCCATGGGTATTGAGACAAGCAATTCCCCGATTCATGAAATGTCTGCTCTGCAATCTAGTCAACTGCAAAAAAGGTCAGTTCCTGGATAAACACCAATAGCGGCGTCCAAATTTTTATGAATTTCCCGTACTTATTTTTGAATCGTTACAGTATGTGAATTTTTTCCATCCTAACTATATCCCATAGTTTTGCTCTCCAGCTACCGATCGTAGGAGGGTTAACAGATTTTCAAGCCTTCGCGATAAAGACTTTAGTCTCTATAAACATGTGATTGTCAAAAGATGCTAAAAGTCTCGTGAATGGACTCCCCTCCGGCCACCATCCCAAGAGTACATTCAGAGTTCAAAGGAACCTCTAATTTGTTAATACACTGTATTTTGAATTTCTCTAGCTATGGTTTCCCAGATACTACTCATTTTGGGACTTTCCCCACATGTGGAAGAAGTCTGCCCTAGAGCCACAGAGTTTCCAACCAGTGTCCAGCGTACCGTAGTACATTTTAGAGAGAATGGCCGGAGAATTATACATACAACAGAATATTTTAAAGGAGATCTGAATAAATAAGGTACAATTTGCTCCTTTGACAATTTAGGAAACGTAACCCTTTTGAAGCGTTTAGAAATTAATTTAGCTAAGCCTTCTAAGCTATATAGTTTTATAAAATGACAGGAACATTTCCTCAATTTTTTTTTCAGCGACTATTTTTGCCCCTTCTTTAGATGTGAGAGGAGTAATTTTCCTCTTTGTAACCTCTGCCTGCGTAATTTCCACGCTAACAGAGAAGCCTTATTACCAGATTCAGAAAATATTTCCTTGGTTAGTTTTACCCAAATGTTCTATTTTCTGTCTAGTAATTGATGTTCACCTCTTAGATGGGTTAACCTTTTAAGAACAGGTCTTCCCCCTTCCTTCTTCTTGGAGTTATTGAGCTTAATTCTCCGATTCTCAAAAAACAATTGACTCCGTCGCGAGCGGTTATAGTAAGCGCGATAGCGACGGAGCGATGTCGCGACCAAAAATTTGGAAGCGGGGTAAATTTGACTTTTTAAAGACAGTCGCCACATGTGACTGTCTGTAGACCAATCAATGACCCTGTCGCCAGTGACGTCGCTGAAAGTTAAATTATAACTTTCGCTAGTGGCAACGTCATCGGTCGCATCGCCGTCGCTGTAAGGCGGCCTAACTCACAAGACAGTTTCCATCTTAGATTTGCGCATAACATTTAGTGTGCGAGCAGGATAGCTCACCTTGATTTTATTGTAAACTTCTATGAACTTATCAAAACCAATCTCTTGCTCCAATTTAAGCCTGAGTTCTTCCAGATGGCCGAAGACACTGTCACCATCTTCAAATTCGCTGGCAATATCCTCACTGCTGTCATCTGAAAAGCGATAGAGTACCTTCTAATTATTAGAAGATTATTAACGTGAACATATTCATTTTGTTACAGGAAAACAATTACCACCATAGCCATGATTTATAAAATGCTGGCGCTGGGAAAAAAAAAAAAAAATATCTACCGACGGGGTGCAAAATTATTGGGTAGTTGTTTACTCAGGGGTAGGACGAACAGTTACGTGTCCATTCATTCAATTAGTCCAGCAAGCTCAGAGTGGCTGCTGGCAATATAGCACCTAATGACTAATGACAAACTAATGACAAACTAAAAATGAATTTAATAAAAAAGAACTATGTCATAAAAACAGCATTGAGAGCACTATTTGCTATATAAGATCACAGGACTTTCCATTTGAACATTTGGCGCCAGGTTTTCTTTTTTCACGTGGATCCCATTGTTATTAAAATCATTCTTGAATATGTTGGTACCCTATTTTTAAACGACTGTGGTACAATGGCCAGGTGAAATATAAATTTATATAACGGGTTGATCCACTTGTACTCAGTGGATTTCAGTTCTTTTAATCTCTTAAATATAAGTTCATGTTTTTATTGGGTGTTTTATATTATACATACTACTATTCATTGTGTGTGTGTGTGTGTGTGTGTGTGTATATGTGTGTGTGTATGTGTATTTTCCACCCACTGGAATGTTAATGAGCCAAGAGGACACAAACAACTTTGTATTCACAGCTGCATTGAATCTCAACCACGCCAGTGTACATCTGCGTTGCCCCAAAGGCAGACAGCCTTTGGCGCAGGCGAAGGGCAGCTAAAGGGTGTGAGCAGTTTGCTGATGTTAAAGCTGCTCTATTTCAATCTGAAACTCACAAGCCCTTTATCCGCTGTACCCAATTTTCCAACTCTGTCCATGAAATGTCTGTAAATTGACTGTACAGCGCAACCCAGTTATAGCGCGATCTGCTACAACGCAGACCCGCTTATAACGCGGTCTAAATGTGGCTCCCGATTTAAAAACCTCTCTTTTTTTTAAACATTCAATGCTTTATTGCTAACGGATTGTGCTGCAGAGGTTAAGTATATTTATAGTCTGTGACATCACACCAATCCTGAAGATCCTGAGTTCGATTCCTGCATGTGTATTATATAAAATATATTCATGTTCAATTCCCACATGGTGTAGGGGGGGGGTGTGTGTTTGTGTGTGTCATTTGACCCTCCTCCTCCTCTGAGCTCAAAAGTCTACGGCAAGGAGAGAGCTGCAGAGAGGAGAGAAATGCAGACGCCGGTAAGTCCTCGCGTGGCAACATTTACACGATCCCGGTTATAACGCGGCTTCATTCTGTGGACCCGAGTGCCGCGTTATAACAGGGTTCAGCTGTATAACCTTGTTTTTACAACTCAGTGCCCAGGACATACTTGAAAATGAGAGGTAACTCTCAATGTATTACTTTCTGGTAAAACATTTTTATAAACATACATATATCCTAAAGCAAAAACTAACATTTCAAGATGATACACACATGGAGAAAAGAGAAAGAAAAAAAGTGGTTGCGCCTGTATAAATATCAATACCAATATACTGTACACTTGAGTTACAGCCCATCTTAGCTATGGCCGTCAGGTCATGTTGTTCTTTCGAAGAAATATCTTCCATCTCTGAGGGCACTGCCGCTTTCTGATTTCATATAGACATGGTCCCTTTGCTAAACTCTAAACAAGCAATGTGTATTGCTGTGGAATTTGTTATGTTAAGGTGATGGGATTAATTTAACAGGAGGTTTAGGGAAAAGGTTGAATCACACAAATAACTAGACATTCAGATACCTCAATAGCATGGCTATGGAAGAACTGTCCAAAATACAAAAGATGCTATCGTGCAAGAGGGTAGACTATGCATCTTGTGCTATAAGTGCACTATATCTCCTAGAGGAGCAGTGAAGTAAAACATTCTCCAAACTGCTCTGCTAGCTATGTAACCCCCAGACATGTAATACCTCCACTCACAACAATGTAGCTTCCTGCATGTGCATCTCATATTGTTGTCATACATACCCATTTGTAAAATACAGCTTCAGTTATGCACACTGTCTTTGATTATTGTAGATGTGTTACCAAATGGGCTGAAGGAGAAGCTTAGTGGACCGTGGTCAGCTCTCCTTGTGACCATTGGTAAATCACTTAATCTCCCTGGGATTTAGGCATCAAGATTAGATAGTAAACTCAATGGGGAAGAATCTCATTGTGCCTGCCAGATTCTATGAACAGCGCTGAGTACATTATCAGTGCTACTTAAGAAAACAATATCATAACAACTTCTAATGCATCAGTTTATATTGTAACACTTGGCGAGAGAAGGGACACACACACACACACACACACACATACTATATATATATTTTTTTTATTACAAACAATTTTCTTCTACGGGTTAACATGTTACCACCCCACAGAAACAAAGTAAGGAATTTCTATGCAGTAAAACAGTTGCCTCTATGCTGCACGAAAAAAGATAGAGAACAAAACTAGATGAAGAATGCACACCGATAATGAAGAATCAAATAAGATACTACAGTACCGCCCCTTAAATATGCTATAATGGAGTATCTATTGCACTGTATAAATCTTGGCGGTGCTCACTGGAAGATGCATCAACTTTAAATGACATATATAACCTTCGAAACAAGAAGGAGAAAATCTTCACACAAAGTGGTACATGGTAGCATATCCAATCAGAAACGTATTACATAGAAAAGACAGAGCGTAAAAAAATTACACTGTGGAGGACCCCATCATCATTGTAGAGAATATATTATATATAATATATACAGGTGGTCCTCAGTATCCGACGGCCCGCTTTCCGTCTAATGCCTTATCCGCTGCCGCATAATGCAGTCCGCTGGACACATTATCCAACGTCGGAACCGCTTATTCAACGCGGATTAACGTGGAACCGCAATCAGACTGTCCATTATCCGACAGCGGTTTGCGGGACGCATTACGTCAGATAAGCGAGGACTGGCTGTATATATGATATATATTTAATAAATATGCATACATACATAGGGTCGTGGCATACAATAATAAGATGCTGCTGCAAATACAGCACTTTTATAGGCTAAAACACTGGGAACCAAGAAATACTTAAAAGAACACAACATTTTAAGATCAAGTTACCATAGAAATAAAAGGACACACTCAACTGCATTGTATAATTGAGGTCAACAATTTTACACAACTGCTGAGATTTACGTACAATCTGTTCCATTTAGGTTGTTGATCAAAGCTATAACTATAAACAAAAGAACCAGAAGCTACCTACAGTATAGCATCTTGAATTCAAGTAAAGAGGTAATGAGGGTGCTAGGAATCCCACAGAGTTAGACCCCACATTAGTTCAGTATCCAAAATAAGCAGTCGTATATACCGGATCAGCACATCAGAGTGGGCTATTCACCACTTCATAGAGCTCAGGTAGATGCCAATAAAGTGTTCTTTATACATCCTAACAGATGAGTGCAGACAGAAAAAGCGCTGTTTCTGGTCGTATGACTCTCTCAAGCCCGTGGTACACAGTGACCCGAAACGTCGTTTTTTCTGTCTGCACTTTATTGGCATCTACCTGAAGTCTATGGTGTAGTGAGAAAGCTACTCTGGTGTGCCGGTCCTGTATGTATGATTGCTAAACCATAGGCTCCTGATCATCATTAGCCCTCAACGGTCAATAGGTGGTGAATGGATTGAAACATAGACAAATGAAATGTGTAATAATATTGTGCAGTGTATACCTGAATGCCATTCTTCATTAATGACACTTTCACTGCTTGGCAGATTCTCCTGCTCCTCATCCTCCTCCTCCTCCGTCCCATTACTGACAAGTTCTGCATCCGCCTTGTTCTCTCCTGGTGGAGCTACGTCCAGGACTGGCTCCTCAGTACAATACTCTTCAGTCGGTTCCTCCCTCAACAACTGCTCCATTGACTCTTGCATTTCCTGCAAGTCTCTGTCTGTCTCCCCGAACATGCTTATAAAAAAAGTAAATAATAAAAAAGAAATAAATGATTCAAATAAGTAAAGACATCCATAAAAAATGTATATAAACCATTCAGTGGCAACAAAAATACTAGTGTGGTACAATTAAACAGTGTTAAAATCTATATGAAGAGATGACGCTCATGGATCATGTTGCCGCTTCTAACCTGCAATACTGTATTCAGAGAAATGTTATGGAAAATTCTGGAATTGCCGCTAAATTTACAATGTAAAAATTGGAAATGGAATTATTTTTTTTTTTTTTAAATAGATCAATAGATTTTTTATTTTTTTATTCTTAACCTATATTTCCCCCCTAGGCATTTAAACAATTATTCAGGTGTCTAACCCAATCTCTCCTGTCCTTAACTTTTAGACCTGAACCCCTTCCCTTCACTGGGAGTCAAAAACAAGGTAAATCTCAAAAAAACATCTGTGTAGATCTCCAACTTGAAAGATGTATGCATGTCAACAAGTCAGTCAGTCTTCAAAGAGGCTTATATGTGTAATAGAGACGTTAAGGCCTTCTGAGCAATAGCAGTGGTTTCAATCCCATCCTTAAGGAACCTAGCTCAGGACATGCTTTGAAGATAGCCAACTAATACTCTATTACTTTTTAAGCTAATAAGCGTCTCGTCCTTTCCTAAAGATTGGTCATTCCAAAAGAGGCTAGAGCTTCCTGAAGAGAGTGATGAAAGCCACTGAACGATATAATGTTGCTACATGGGGATGAAATCTGCAATGCTGGCATAAAAAGCATGATGCTCACGTGTCCTCTGAGTCAGAGTGATCAGCTTCCTGAGCAGGCTCATCCTCTATGTCCTCTATTTCCAAGTTGTCCTCCCTCTGCACGTCAGCCACAGAGGGTACATCCACAAAGTTTTTAAACAGCTTTGTGAGGTCTGGCAGAGAGCAAGTCCTCAACATCTACAGGGCAAAGAAAACAGATCTAAAACATCATGCTGGGATACAGTACAATCATCCATAATGGTCACTCATAGGTCTTTCCCCACTTCACAACAGTAATGATCCATTATTTTTCTTTGTTAAAGCAGTACCAATAAAGGTTCCTCTTGCACCAACAATGTGCCAGTCCCCTTTTTATGTCCTATAAACCCATTTCAAATAATTAGGACAATGGCAGTTCCTCCTACTGGAGAGGTTCAATACGACTCCTTCGGAAACACAATCATTCCTATTAACTGAACAATGAATACGGTTGTCTATCGGCCATGTCAACTGGTGCTCCACCAATAATAATCAGTCTTGGTCTCCATTAAACTTCACACTTCTAAGTTTACATGTATAGATATCTTTATTTGCATAGCACCATCCTCGTACATAGTGCTCCACAGCAGTAATAGACGCAAAACAAAATTATGAGACATCATGGGAATAAGCGCTTCAGCGCCCTGAAGAGCTTACAACCCAAGTGGTAGGTAGGGAGAACTTACAGACTCAGTAGGATGGTGTTATGGTAAGTGTGTCTGCAATAGGAGAGTACTGTACTTTGGAACTACTGAAACGCTTGAGAAGTTTCAATGGTTGGCATTTCCAGAGCTGCAAAAAGCAGAAGTCGTCAAGCACACATGAACCACTGAATTAAAGTGCTTACAAAAGGGTGACTTTTTTTAAGTAACATATTGAACGCAGTTGACATATTGACTAGATTGCGTGAAAGCAAGCAAACCACTCCTGCAGGGGGTACTCGGGCACTTTTCACATAGACATGCGGACTGAACTAAACTCTTCCTCTTAAAAAGTGGTTGGTAAAAAAAAAAAGTGGACAATTATTGGGTATTACTTGGTACATGTCCTAGGGTTACCTGCATGGTTCTCTCCCCAAGAGTAACAAATATGGTACACCTTAACAGGACAATTCCACATATGGCCAATGACAATGAGATACTGAATAGGTAACATTGTGGCGCAAAAAAAGAACTACAAATCAGAGAAGGCAATTCACACATTCAGACACAATACAATATAAAGTGTTTTGGGGAGCCTGCTAAAGCACCTCCAATCTCCCCTCGCTCCCTCCAGTTTTAAGGTACGACGCATTGTAGACAAGTAGATTTCACTCATCTAAGACCATAAACGTAGATTGTAAGCTCTCCGGGGCAGGGACTGCTTTTCCTAATGTCTACTTTTATGTGTAAAACCGCTTCTTCCTGTTATGTATTTATACCTTTACTGTATGTATGTATGTATGTATATATGTATATATGTATATGTATATATATATATATATGTATATGTATATGTATATATATGTATATATATATATATATATATATATATATATATATACAGTGTTCGACAATCCTATACATTTACTCGCCCGGGGCGGGTGGATTTAACCCCCGGGCGTGTAAATATTGGCCCAAGCAGCACACGTGTTTTTTTTTTTAAATTTCCCCCGTTCGCGCTGAAAA